>NW_026898047.1:0-44190 GCF_033153095.1 Gastrolobium bilobum | reverse complement strand
TCTACCCTTTCAACATACCAAAAATAATAGAATACGTGTCCTCCACGCAATATTCTTTCCTAATAAATGAAAGAGAGCATAGGCAAAGTAAATGATAGATATTCTAATATATTAAAATTCTAACTAATCCTCTAACCTACACACTAACAAAATAAAATGTGGAGTGCATCTAGACGCACATCTACATTTAATACAATTATTGATATTAAATTTTTTGAGAAATTACAAATATTAAATACGAAGAAGAAAACTAATTTAAAATATAAAATTATACCTGAACACAACATGTCTCTGTCTCACCAACTGTGTAGAAGTCTCCTACTACACGTCCATTTATGTCTCTCCCTTTTTCTTCTACGCGTAGGCTTTTTTCTTTAGTTATATTTAACAATGCCATTTTTTTTCCTAAAAGTAAGGTTGTCCTTGTTCGAGAGCATCCACGCCACTACTTAATTAATACTTGTTCTTAATACACTTGTTAGAAATAATTTTTATAAAAATATTTTAATACTAAATTGTACCGCAATATAAATTTTTATATCTGACATAGCTTTACTTTTTTTCCAATTCTAACTAACCTAAAATAAAAAAGGAGATCAATTAATAAAAGTTTGGAAGTAATAATACCTCAAGATCAATTTTCATATCTTTACTTGTAATCTTGATTGTGCTTTTGCAGCCAAAGGTTAACCTGGTCTTGCAAAATTTTGTCCATATCTTCATCATATCGCTTTATCACCTTTGCAGGCATATCTTCTAGTTTCATTTAATTTTTCAGCTCATTTTTATTTGCCTTGTTATTTATGTCAATACATGCTTTGAATACATCGCCGTCAGGCACCAAATCCCATAAAATATGTATTCTCAGAAAATAAATAAATATAGATTAATATTATTTTTACATAATAGTAAATTAGACCAACTCATAATGCACAATTATTTAATCAAATGAAATACATTCCCGGAAGCGTACATATTTGAAACTTCATAGCGTTATATTCCTGAAAAATGTAACATTACAGTCAAAACCACCATAATTTTATTTTTCATTGCAATTATTTAAATTAATAACAAGGACAAGATATGCCTCGTTTGTTGTAACAACACAAGCGTCTTCACGTGTACCTTGAGTTCAGATTCTCCTATATAGTGAAATTACAATCTTATGCTTGCGTAAGTTATTAGAAATAATGAAAAGAAGCCATCGGATGAAGGGTTACATATAAATAACATAACTTCTTAGACCATAGGATAAAGGGTTACACAGAAATCATGTGTAAGATATTTCCCTTTACATGTCGTCATGCAAAAGATATTTCCATTTCTTTGTCTTCATGCAACAATGAATTATATTTTAAATCCATCATTCATCGTCATGCAACAACGAATTATATTCAAAATCCATCATTCCATAATAACTCTCCTTCCTTGGCGTCATGCGTTAGATATTCCCATAAAAATGATACAAACTGAAAAGTTTACACCATTTTTGTAACATGCCTTACCATAGACAAAGTCGTTGAGGGATGTGAAGGGAAATCTTACTTTGAAACAAAAAATTATGATACCAATCAGTTCAAGACACTCCAAAACACATGAAATAGATAAAAGTCAGACGTGCTTACCTTTGAAAAATCTCCCCTTTCGACATAACAAAAATAATAGAATACGTGTCCTCCACGCAATATTCTTTTCTAATAAATGAAAGAGAGAATAGACAAAGTAAATGATAGATATTCTAATATATTAAATTTCTAATTGATCCTCAAACCTACTCACTAACAAAACAAAAAGTGGAGTGCATCTAGACGCACATCTACATTTAATACAATTATTGACAATATATGTTATTCATTAAAGATATTAAATTTTTTGAGAAATTTCAAATATTAAATACGAAGAAGAAAACTAATTTAAAATATAAAATTATACCTAAACACAACATGTCTCTGTCTCACCAATTGTGTAGAAGTCTCCTACTACACGTCTATTTATGTCTCTCCCTTTTTCTTCTACGCGTAAGCTCTTTTCTTTAGTTATATTTAACAATGTCATTTTTTATTCTTAAAAGTAGGGTTGTCCTTGTTCGAGAGCATCCACGCCACTGCTTAATTAATACTTGTTATTAATACACTTGTAAGAAATAATTTTTATAAAAATATTATAATACTAGATTGTACCTCAATCTAAATTTGTATATCTTACGTAGCATTACTTTTGTTCCAATTCTAACTAGCCTAAAATGAAAAAGGAGATCAATTAATAAAAGTTTGGAAGTAGTAATACCTCAAGATAAATTTGCATCTCTTTACTTGTAATTTTGACTGTGCTTTTGCAGCCAATTGTTAACCTGGTCTTATAATATTTTGTCTATATCTTCATCATATCGCTTTATCATGTTTGCAGGCATATCTTCTAGTTTCATTTAATTTCTCAGCTCATTTTTATTTGCCTTGTTATTTATGTCAATACATGCTTTGAATACATCGCCGTCTGGAACCAAATCCCATAAAATATGTATTCTCAGAAAATAAATAAATATAGATTAATATTATTTTCACATAATAGTAAATTAGACCAACTCATAATGCAGAATTATTTAATCAAATGAAATACATTCCCGGAAGCGTACATATTTGAAACTTCATAGCGTTATATTCCTGAAAAATGTAACATTACAGTCAAAACCACCATAATTTTATTTTTAATTGCAATCATTTAAATTAATAACAAGGACAAGATATGCCTCCTTTGTTGTAACAACATATGCGTCTTCACATGTACCTTGAGTTCAGATTCTCCTATATAGTGAAATTACAATCTTATGCTTGCGAAAATTATTAGAAATAATGAAAAGAAGACATGGGATGAAGGGTTACATATAAATAACATAACTTCTCAGACCATAGGATAAAGGGTTACACAAAAATCATGTGTAAGATATTTCCCTTTACATGTCGTCATGCATAAGATATTTCCATTTCTTTGTCATCATGCAACAATGAATTATATTCTAAATCCATCATTCATCGTCACGCAACAACGAATTATATTCAAAATCCATCATTCAATAATAACTCTCCTTCCTTGGCGTCATGCGTTAGATATTCCCATAAAAATGATACAATCCGAAAAATTTACACCTTTTTTGTAACATACCTTACCATACACAAAGAGGTTGAGGGATGTGAAGGGAAATCTTACTTTGAAACAAAAAATTATGATACCAATCAGTTCAAGACACTCCAAAACACATGAAATAGATAAAAGTTAGACGTGCTTACCTTTGAAAAATCTTCCCTTTCAACATACCAAAAATAATAGAATACGTGTCCTCCACGCAATATTCTTTTCTAATAAATGAAAGAGAGAATAGACAAAGTAAATGATAGATATTCTAATATATTAAATTTCTAATTGATCCTCAAACCTACTCACTAACAAAACAAAAAGTGGAGTGCATCTAGACGCACATCTACATTTAATACAATTATTGACAATATATGTTATTCATTAAAGATATTAAATTTTTTGAGAAATTACAAATATTAAATACGAAGAAGAAAACTAATTTAAAATATCAAATTATACCTAAACACAACATGTCTCTGTCTCACCAATTGTGTAGAAGTCTCCTACTACACGTCTATTTATGTCTCTCCCTTTTTCTTCTACGCGTAAGCTCTTTTCTTTTGTTATATTTAACAATGTCATTTTTTATTCTTAAAAGTAGGGTTGTCCTTGTTCGAGATCATCCACGCCACTGCTTGATTAATACTTGTTATTAATTCACTTGTAAGAAATAATTTTTATAAAAATATTATAATACTAAATTGTACCTCAATCTAAATTTGTATATCTTACGTAGCTTTACTTTTGTTCCAATTCTAACTAACCTAAAATGAAAAAGGAGATCAATTAATAAAAGGTTGGAAGTAATAATACCTCAAGGTAAATTTGCATCTCTTTACCTGTAATTTTGACTGTGCTTTTGCAGCCAATGGTTAACCTGGTCTTGAAATATTTTGTCTATATCTTCATCATATCGCTTTATCATGTTTGCAGGCATATCTTCTAGTTTCATTTAATTTTTCAGCTCATTTTTATTTGCCTTGTTATTTATGTCAATACATGCTTTGAATACATCACCGTCTGGAACCAAATCCCATAAAATATGTATTCTCAGAAAATAAATAAATATAGATTAATATTATTTTCACATAATAGTAAATTAGACCAACTCATAATGCACAATTATTTAATGAAATGAAATACATTCCCGGAAGCGTACATATTTGAAACTTCATAGCGTTATATTCCTGAAAAATGTAACATTACAGTCAAAACCACCATAATTTTATTTTTAATTGCAATCATTTAAATTAATAACAAGGACAAGATATGCCTCCTTTGTTGTAACAACATATGCGTCTTCACATGTACCTTGAGTTCAGATTCTCCTATATAGTGAAATTACAATCTTATGCTTGCGTAAATTATTAGAAATAATGAAAAGAAGACATGGGATGAAGGGTTACATATAAATAACATAACTTCTCAGACCATAGGATAAAGGGTTACACAGAAATCATGTGTAAGATATTTCCCTTTACATGTCGTCATGCATAAGATATTTCCATTTCTTTGTCATCATGCAACAATGAATTATATTCTGAATCCATCATTCATCGTCATGCAACATCGAATTATATTCAAAATCCATCATTTAATAATAACTCTCCTTCCTTGGCGTCATGCGTTAGATATTCCCATAAAAATGATACAATCCGAAAAATTTACACCTTTTTTGTAACATACCTTACCATACACAAAGGGGTTGAGGGATGTGAAGGGAAATCTTACTTTGAAACAAAAAATTATGATACCAATCAGTTCAAGACACTCCAAAATACATGAAATAGATAAAAGTTAGACGTGCTTACCTTTGAAAAATCTTCCCTTTCAACATACCAAAAATAAGAGAATACGTGTCCTCCACGCAATATCCTTTTCTAATAAATGAAAGAGATAATAGACAAAGTAAATGATAGATATTCTAATATATTAAATTTCTAATTGATCCTCAAACCTACTCACTAATAAAACAAAAAGTGGAGTGCATCTAGAGTCACATCTACATTTAATACAATTATTGACAATATATGTTATTCATTAAAGATATTAAATTTTTTGAGAAATTTCAAATATTAAATACGAAGAAGAAAACTAATTTAAAATATAAAATTATACCTAAACACAACATGTCTCTGTCTCACCAATTGTGTAGAAGTCTCCTACTACACGTCTATTTATGTCTCTCCCTTTTTCTTATACGCGTAAGCTCTTTTCTTTAGTTATATTTAACAATGTTCTTTTTTATTCTTAAAAGTAGGGTTGTCCTTGTTCGAGAGCATCCACGACACTGCTTAATTAATACTTGTTATTAATACACTTGTAAGAAATAATTTTTAAAAAAATATTATAATTCTAAATTGTACCTCAATCTAAATATGTATATCTTACGTAGCATTACTTTTGTTCCAAGTCTAACTAACCTAAAATGAAAAAGGAGATCAATTAATAAATGGTTGGAAGTAATAATACCTCAAGATAAATTTGCATCTCTTTACCTGTAATTTTGACTGTGCTTTTGCAGCCAATGGTTAACCTGGTCTTGTAATATTTTGTCTATATCTTCATCATATCGCTTTATCATGTTTGCAGGCATATCTTCTAGTTTCATTTAATTTTTTAGCTCATTTTTATTTGCCTTGTTATTTATGTCAATACATGCTTTGAATACATCGCCGTCTGGAACCAAATCCCATAAAATATGTATTCTCAGAAAATAAATAAATATAGATTAATATTATTTTCACATAATAGTAAATTAGACCAACTCATAATGCACAATTATTTAATCAAATGAAATACATTCCTGGAAGCGTACTATAACAGCCTGTTACGTACCGGTAATGTTATCATTGCATATGGTATTAAGCGCAGTTACAATCACAGTAATTGAGTTAATTAAATTACGGGTAAACTTCTTCTTTTATTACATTCCTTTCTTTAAACATTAACCATTTCCGTAATCAATTAAAACAACGCCATAATTGTAAATGCAAAACTCGCGGAAGCATAAAATATACTCAACATCAACTCTATAAGCAATACCATTCATTTTAGCTTTTAGAAAACACATTTTCAAATATCCACACAGTGGTAATCGATTACCATTCTTGAGGTAATCGATTACCAAAGGTTACTGTAGAAGTCAGAACCTCAAATTGGGCTCCCCTGTTTTCTGGTAATCGATTACCAATCTCTGGTAATCGATTACTTTGAAGACAGAAGCTCAATTTATGAAATCTGACCCTCCTATAGTGTTCTGCCCATAACTTGAGTTATACAACTCCAATTTACACAATCTCGGTTTCATTGGAAAGCTAAGAGAAAGGCCTACAACTTTCATGAAGGACAAAGGGTTCAATTCTATTATATAAAGAGTGAAATGCTAGCAACAACTAGGTTTATTTTAGAAATTTCAGCAGAACCTCCTTTGTTTTTACAACTTTCCCAAATTTTGCCAAAGCAACCTAAGACGTCAAGACATATATATATCAAATGGGTGGCACACACAAGGACCAACAAGCCTTGGGGCGCTTACAACCCATCACAATTCATCATTCCTATACTATATTGATTAGGTTTCAATCATAAGGTCCATTTGCATGCATTTTAACGTTATTCACATATACAATCTTGAACTAGGCCTAAAGCCCTTTACATTACATTACATGCTTCCAATACATTATAGGTGGCTATGGACATGTTCTCATGCTCACCCCAAATATACAAATGGATCAAAACATAGTTATACATCATTTATTTGCAAGACTACATCTAGTCATGAATATACACAACAGGGCATTTCAACATGTACAAATTCATAATCTAAATACAAAGCATAAAATCCTATACTACGCATATTCAACAGAATCTTCTAACATGTTAGGCCCTCCAAATGATCCTCACGCTATGCTCTTCCACTAAGCGGGCTTCTTGCCCGAAAATCCACCATGCTCAACAGGACCTGAAATGATGTCCCCAAACGCGGGGTGAGATATACAAATATATCTCAGTAAACCAAGGGTACTAGAGGATCACTCCACCCCATGGCTCACTCAATGTGCATACAATGATCATCATATAAAATGCATAACATACAAATATCACACAACAACAACTGGGCACAAATCCAAGGACATCCACATCAGGATT
The DNA here is from genome assembly GCF_033153095.1 of Gastrolobium bilobum. Lineage (NCBI taxonomy): Eukaryota > Viridiplantae > Streptophyta > Magnoliopsida > Fabales > Fabaceae > Gastrolobium > Gastrolobium bilobum. The sequence goes on along the minus strand of NW_026898047.1, from coordinate 36,906 downwards.
CCCTTAAAGGACCCCATCGTATAACTCCCGGAATCTTCCTGGTGCCTCTCCCATGGTTGAGACGACCCCATGGCAAAACCCAACTGGAACTCCTCATGAGCCCTATCCAGCGGAAGTCCCACGTTTGGATCATCCTGGTACCGCTCCCAGAGTCGGTTCCACGGCAAAACCCGACCGGAATCCCCAAAGGATATCTCCAGCAGAAGTCCAAACCAACACACATCTACTGGCCAGAGATCACAATTATATCACACAACATGCTCCAAGCATGTCACACAATCATGTCAATAATGCATGAACATACATTTATACATAATCAAAGGCATCAAATCCAACCACAACCTTCCACTAGGTGTGGTGGAACACACGAGGGAATAAAACCCAAGTTCCAAAGGTTTACCTCATTCCGAAGGCAATGCTCCTCAACGTAAGCTCCAAGCTTAATTTCTGCTTCTATAGCGTCCGTGAGAGGAAACCTATATGATCAACAACATGATCATCAACCATTAATAATAACACATCAATTTCACAATTCTTAATCAATTAGAATCACTTAGGCCAAGGTTATTTACTCTTATCTTTCCTAATTCATCATCATTGGCCAATTAACCACACCATATCAACCTACCATTCATTTAAGCCCCAATTGCCATCATACAACATCACTTATATCATTTTTACACCATCACCCCACCAATGACCTCAATAGGTCGAATTTCACATTACCATCAACCTAGGGGTATTCAATCCAATTCCACACTCATACTCATCATATAATCGTATTATTTACATATACCAACACACAATCAATCATTCTCAACCATTGCAATTCATGTTCACATCCCACATTTTCATCACTTTTCACCAATTTCACTAAGTTACAAAATCCAATATCACTATAAATTTTATTGCTTAAATCATCACTATACATCGTCACAAGCAATAAATTACAAAGGGACAACACCATTAAAGGTTCCTAACTACCCCCATTCAACATACATCATCAAACCCAAACCCATTTCTATGATTACCATGAAACTTCAAGGGGGAACAAGAATTCTTACCACCAATAGCTTGCAAATGGTCCAAGAAGTGATAATCAAGCCTCCACTCAAGCCAAAGCACCATCAATGGCCCTCAAAATCCACAAAACCGTCACCCCTTCACCAAGGGAGATCTCATCACACACTCACTTTCAAGACTCTCTCAAGAAGGGACACATACTCACAACCTCAATGCAAACAATTTTGATGTTGGAACTCTATTGATTTGGTGGCTAGGTTTCAAGTTGGAAACAATCAAAACAAACTCCCCCCCTCCCATGGAGGTGCTGTCCGTCGAAGAAGAAAGGAAAGAGAGGAGAGAGGGAGAGAAAGAAAAGGCGTGAGGGAGAGAGAGAAAATAAGGGATTTAAGTGACTTTTGGTGGGGCGGGTCCCACACACGATTTAACTTTGATTCAAACATCAGTTTCAACTACAATTTCACAATCTACGTATTTTTCTGGTTCTAGACATATTTTTGTTTCCTAAAAATATTCATAAAATTTTCACTCTTATCGGTACCATTATACCGCAGTATTTTTACACCGGTAAAATCACTATTCATCAAAATCTTCAAAACTTGCCTATTCACTCGATTTTTCATCCTGAATCCATTTCCGGCATTATTTTTATCATTTGAGATCTCCTACTCCATTTTTCATGCCTAGGGATACGTGTTTGGTAAATTACCATTTTACCCTTTTCACTCAGTTTGGCCTTAATTTCCGGATTTTCACTAATCCTTCCCTTTTGACCCACATTACAACATTTAATTTCATATTTAGATTTATGAGGTGTTATATTCACCCCACCTTTTTAGAATTTTGTCCGCAAAATTAAGTTATACTTACATGCTAACTCAGGATATTGCCGGAGAATCTCAGTCTCCCGTTCCCAAGCACACGGGCTTCACACTGAATTATTTACCTCACAATTTTCTGGCTTTTGAGCCTCATTTCACAATGGCCCAGCATTTCAAAGGCCCAATGAGAGTCTTTAATTCTTCCCAAATTTCAATATCATCCGGTGCCACCATATGTGAACAACCGGAGCATACATCGCAGTTGCAATTTTCAACTGCCTCATTATTTCATTTTCACAAGTTGGGTTATATTACATATAGACCCCAAAATTTCATTTTGAAGATTTTGCTAACATGTTTAGCTCTTCAACAGATTCACATAGGATCATATCTATTCCAATACACTTCGTGCTTCACAGGCAACTATCAATCACTGACACATTTCATCCTATGCTTAACCATCAATTTAATTTTATTCCAGTGAACTCTAGCACTTTCGTCAGGGAATTCCTTTTTAGCAACACTCATCACATAGTCTTACTTTATCCAACAACTAGTTTCTCTATACATCATATTCCACATTTCACACCGTTATGGACTCTCAACAGCTTCTCAGTGCAATTCACTGAGTCATCATCTAGTTCACGCTCATTTGCAATTTCATTTTCTGAGGGGACAATCCCCCTTTACGGCATTTAGCCACAAGTTGAATACACATACATTTTCCTCAGGTTCTCAACCTACCACGTGAAATTTCAATCCTGCACCTAATACACAACAGGCACCACTCCTGTACCTTACACTTGCATTAGACCTTTCAGGTTTACTAACTTCCACCAAAACACGTTGGCGAACCAATTTCTCAACACATTTCACTGTTATTATATGGATCACACATTACAATTTCTATTTATAACATTGGCCAATTCAGAGCCTTAACCACCAATTTCACTCATAATTTTCTTCATACAAGGCCACACCTGCCATTAACTTAGCCATCTCAAGGCTCAACATACAATTTATCATTGGTTTTCACTTTAAAGGCACTATGCCTAAGATTTCCATCAACTGCTAGGTTTACATCTTATTCTATAATTCCAATATAGATCACACAAGCATTTCCTTCATGTATCCTTCAATTTCATAAGCATTTCATTTCACCATTTATGTGCCATTCAAACATATCATATCACATCACTTGCAATTAAGTCCCATCACATGGGAATTTTTATAACTTACTCGTCCTATCATAAGGAACTAAGTTAATCAATGTCACTACTCTCACAATTCAATATCAGTGGTATACAAGTCTCTCAAAATATTTCAAATTACTACAACCTCATGATTATGTATCATGGTACCTAGCTAAAACAACATCAACATTGTGTATTTCCAATACGTCTCTCACCATACATCACATATGTAATACTCCATTAGTAACTCTACCACCAAGGCAGAGACAACTCACTTTTATTTCCTTTAACACGAATTTTATTGACCAGTGGTCGTCACACATTGATACTTAACTCCATCACGTTTACCTCTTATGAAAGGCCATCAGGCCACCAACTTAGCATCTCTTCATCACAAGCCTTCCCAGAAGACCTTGACTCAATCCATCAATATTACACAATTCTCTATTCCCTTCACATAGGGTGAGGCTTCTACAATTCATTTCACAATTTTCGTAAAACTCGGTTCCATATTACCACACTTGGTACACACACCTACACATTCCCGAGTGCTCAAACATCATTCCTCAAACTACATTCTCATGGAAATTCACATATTGTATTCCACTTAACACACCATTATTCACTTAGGATTTTCCTAATCCACCTCTTGCGTTGCTCATACGATACAATCCTCCAATACTGTGGGTAAAAACATCCCGAGTTTAACCTCTCGAGCTCTTGCTGTCCTCATGGCCCCAGGTGTAATTACCCACCAATCAGAGAATCTGTCCTTATAATTCACGCAAGAAGAGGTAACACACTATCAGCGGTACTACAGTCCCACTGACACATCCTACTTTTCCTATCACATTACTTATACAAGATAATACTAGTCTCCGGGAACATAATCCATACGAAGATAGACACACACTTTGGGCATATAAGCCGCGCAGAGATAAAATAATTCGTACCACATCCGTATTTAATGGCACAATATGTTTTGTATAAACACGAGAGGTTATCCACACATTAGTCTACTCATTCATCATTCAATATGATTCTTCAGTTTACCTATTTATTTCACTTGGCAAATCATCAGTCCTAGTCCATAACATAATCATTACCACACGATTCCATCATCTTTCTCATACTTTGTCACATATTCTACAACTCTTAATAGTACCCGTACTCGGTTACAGTTCTAATCCATTGTCTAACATGACCCATAGCAACTATGCTCAACACTAAAGAATAATCATCACTTCTTCTAATCCACGCAACCAGCGTATCAGGACCGTCAGGTAAATCTTAACTTCAAGCAGTGCTTGCCTGGGACTTCCAAGAGCAACACCTCTTAGGATTCAATCCACAAGGGAAGTCCAGGACAACCTTTATTGTCACATTATTACCAACATGTATACTATTGTGTAACTTGTACACCGGGACTCCATCATGAATCTCATACCAGATTGAGCGTCCACTGACACTCCTAAGAGACAATCTCCTCAATTACTTCCCCTCATAGGGATTTCATTTATCATCATAGTTCTTTTACTAAGAGTTTAATAATTTATTACCGCACATAAAGATATAGGCACTCAGGCCTTCACAAAGGGTATATATATACTGGCACTTAGGCCATCACAGGAGTATCATCCATCTATTCATCAGAGTAATTAGACAGGCCATCCGGCCATTATGTATTATTTACTACCCCTTACAAACATCCTTTAGCAATTATTCCACTTCAAAATACAACAATCACCCTTGGAATTTCCAAGAACATCTCTTATGGGACAATTTTCTCATGCATTATACCCTCTGAACCTCTATCAAGGAGCCATTCCCAAGTAAAATCCTATACATCAATGCACACATATAATCAGATCACATCATAAACAAATCACAACTACTCGACCTTATAAAAGCATACCAATACCATTAGTACACAACATTTAGTCATACTTTCTCATGTCACATTTGTTTCCCTTATGACACATTCGTCAAGTCAAACCATCATCCCATTTTGGACAATCACAACCTCGATAAGTTTCGTTCAATGCCATCAGTGGCAATTTTCTCAACTTAATACATTGTACTCTATCAACCTTATGACCTATTCACTTATGTTCAATCAATATTAAATCATCATGGAATAAAATCCCATATTTCAACATTGAAGTACCTAACACATTATTTCCATAGTTATTTTAAGGTACTCACATTCCTCAATTCAAATTTTGAAGATTCAAATTTCTTCTACATTCAAACATCTTAATTCATCCCAGTGTGTGCCCTTCACAAGGGACTTATAACCTCTTATTTAACCTTAATGTGACTAAGCTTACACATAAGCATACATATTCAAACTTACATGAATCCATCGGGGTTTCAAGCCACTCACCATGTTAAAGTCATACCACTAATCCCATGTATATCCAATTGTTTTAACCACTCCCTACATATAGGAAAGATTCACTAACATCATTATCACAATATCAACTCGTTTCAATCATACTTACCAACCATAAGTCTACAATTTCAACTATGGTAGCATTCTACCAAAAATGATTAAACATACCTCCAATTTGTTTTCACTAAGTTCTCAACTACATCCAATTTACTTACAAACATCTTTGTCCGTGGAGCAGTTATCACTGCAATCACAACCTCAAGCTTACGACTTGCATTAGGTGCTCCAGGGTTGTCACAAAGGCGTCTTATAATGACCACACATATATCACAAAGGAATGGCTGATCAGACCCACACTAAGGAATCACATGTGCAGTAATCAATAAGAGTCTATGTACAACTATACAGCACTTACCACAATCATACAACAATCAGAGTTCCCTAAGAAACCGCTTTGATACCATAAAATGTAACAGCCCGTTACGTACCGGTAATGTTAACATTGCATATGGTATTAAGCGCAGTTACAATCACAGTAATTGAGTCAATTAAATTACGGGTAAACTTTTTCTTTTACTACATTCCTTTCTTTAAACATTAACCATTTCCGTAATCAATTAAAACAACGCCATAATTGTAAATGCAAAACTCGCGGAAGCATAAAACATACCAAATATAATCTCTCTAAGCAATACCATTTATTTTAGTCTTTAAAAAACACATTTTTCAAATTTAACACAGTGGTAATCGATTACCACCTTGAGGTAATCGATTACCAAAGGTTACTGTAGAAGTCAGAACCTTAATTTGGGCTCCCCTGTTTTCTGGTAATCGATTACCAGAGATTGGTAATCGATTACTGAACTAGGTAATCGATTACCAATGCTCTGGTAATCGATTACTTGGAAGACAGAAGCTCAAATTTATGAAATTTGACCCTCCTATAGTGTTCTGCCCATAACTTGAGTTATACAACTCCAATTTACACAATCTCAGTCTCATTGGAAAGCTAAGAGAAAGGCCTACAACTTTCATGAAGGCCAAAGGGTTCAATTATATTATAAGGAGTGAAATTCTAGCAACAACTAGGTTTATTTTAGAAATTTTGGCAGAACCACCTTTGATTTTACAACTTTCCCAAATTTTGCCAAAGCAACCTAAGACATCAAGACATATATATATAAAATGGGTGGCACACACAAGGATCAACAAGCCTTGGGGCACTTACAACCCATCACAGTTCATCATTCCTATACTATATTGATTAGGTTTCAATCATAAGGTCCATTTGCATGCATTTTAACATTATTCACATATACAACCTTGAACTAGGCCTAAAGCCCTTTACATTACATTACATGCTTCCAATACATTATAGGTGGCTATGGACATGTTCTCATGCTCACCCCAAATATACAAATGGATCAAAACATAGTTATACATCATTTATTTGCAAGACTACATCTAGTCATGAATATACACAGCAGGGCATTTCAACATGTACAAATTCATAATCTAAATACAAAGCATAAAATCCTATACTACGCATATTCAACAGAATCTTCTAACATGCTAGGCCCTCCAAATGATCCTCACGCTATACTCTTCCACTAAGCGGGCCTTCTTGCCCGAAGATCCACCATGCTCAGCAAGACCTGAAATGATGTCCCCAAACGCGGGGTGAGATATACAAATATATCTCAGTAAACCAAGGGTACTAGAGGATCACTCCACCCCATGGCTCACTCAATGTGCATACAATGATCATCATATAAAATGCATAACATACAAATATCACACAACAACAACTGGGCACAAATCCAAGGACATCCACATCAGGATTCCCTTAAAGGACCCCATCGTATAACTCCCGGAATCTTCCTGGTGCCTCTCCCATGGTTGAGACGACACCATGGAAAAACCCAACTGGAACTCCTCATGAGCCCTATCCAGCGGAAGTCCCACGTTTGGATCATCCTGGTACCGCTCCCAGAGTCGGTTCCATGGCAAAACCCGACCGGAATCCCCAAAGGATATCTCCAGCAGAAGTCCAAACCAACACACATCTACTGGCCAGAGATCACAATTATATCACACAACATGCTCCAAGCATGTCACACAATCATGTCAATAATGCATGAACATACATTTATACATAATCAAAGGCATCAAATCCAACCACAACCTTCCACTAGGTGTGGTGGAACACACGAGGGAATAAAACCCAAGTTCCAAAGGTTTACCTCATTCCGAAGCCAATGCTCCTCAACGTAAGCTCCAAGCTTAATTCCGCTTCTATAGCGTCCGAGAGAGGCAACCTATATGATCAACAACATGATCATCAACCATTTACAAGAACACATCAATTTCACAATTCTTAATCAATTAGAATCACTTAGGCCAAGGTTATTTACTCTTATCTTTCCTAATTCATCATCATTGGTCAATCAACCACACCATATCAACCTACCATTCATTTAAACACCAATCAAGATCATATAACATCAACTATATCATTTTTACATCATCTAACCATGTATCAACCATTGATTAAAACCATATTTTCACTTCAATTCCTCATTCCCACTACATGGTTCGAAAATTACAAGGAACCATCCAACAAGGTTCTCAATCTAATTCAACACTTATACTCATCATATAATCATATTATTTTCATATACCAATGGTTCATGATTCAATTGTTCAATTACAACACATACCAATTTCATAAAGTCTTGAAAACTCAACACAAAATTTGCCTAAGTTAAAATTCCCACATCACTATAAATTTTATTGTATCAATCATCATCATTTGTCATTCTAAGCATTTAATTACAAAGGAGACATATCATTTGAAGCTCCTAACTATCATCACTTAACATACAACTTCAAAACCCTCATCAATATTATGATCTCACCAAAAACCAAGTGAGGGTGAGAAACATTACCACCAATAGCTTGCAAGTGGTCCAAGGAGTGATAATCAAGCCTCCATTCAAGCCAAAGAACCATCAATGGCCCTCAAAATCCACAAAACCGCCACCCCTTCACCATGGAAGATCTCATCACACACTCACTTTCAAGACTCTCTCAAGAAGGGACACATACTCACAACTTCAATGCAAACAACTTTGATGTTGGAGCTCTATTGATTTGGTGGCTAGATTTCAAGTTGGCAACAATCAAAACAAACTCCCCTACCTCCCATGGAGGTGCTGCCGTCGAAGAAGAAAGGAAGAGAGGAGAGAGGCAGAGAAAGAAAAGGCGTGAGGGAGAGAGAGAAAATAAGGGATTTAAGTGACTTTTGGTGGGGCGGGTCCCACACACGATTTAACTTTGATTCAAACATCAATTTCAACTACAATTTCATAAACTACGTATTTTTCCTGTTCTAGACATATTTTTGTTTCCTAAAAATACTGATAAAAATTTCACTCTTATCTGTACCATTATACCGCAGTATTGTTACACCGGTAAAATCACTATTCATCAAAATTTTCAAAACTTGCCTATTCACTCGATTTTCCGTCCTGAATCCATTTCCGGCATTATTTTTATCATTTAAGGTCTTCTACTCAATTTTTCATGACTCGGGTTATGTGTTTGGTAATTTACCGTTTTGCCCTTTTCATACAGTTTGGCCTTAATTTTTGGATTTTCACTAATCCTTCCCTTTTAACCCACATTATCGCATATAATTTCATATTTAGATTTACGAGGTGTTATACGTACATATTTGAATCTTCATAGCGTTATATTCCTGAAAAATGTAACATTACAGTCAAAACCACCATAATTTTATTTTTCATTGCAATTATTTAAATTAATAACAAGGACAAGATATGCCTCCTTTGTTGTAACAACATATGCGTCTTCACATGTACCTTGAGTTCAGATTCTCCTATATAGTGAAATTACAATCTTATGCTTGCGAAAATTATTAGAAATAATGAAAAGAAGACATGGGATGAAGGGTTACATATAAAAAACATAACTTCTCAGACCATAGGATAAAGGGTTACACAGAAATCATGTGTAAGATATTTCCCTTTACATGTCGTCATGCATAAGATATTTCCATTTCTTTGTCATCATGCAACAATGAATTATATTCTAAATCCATCATTCATCGTCATGCAACAACGAATTATATTCAAAATCCATCATTCAATAATAACTCTCCTTCCTTGGCGTCATGCGTTAGATATTCCCATAAAAATGATACAATCCGAAAAATTTACACCTTTTTTGTAACATACCTTACCATACACAAAGGGGTTGAGGGATGTGAAGGGAAATCTTACTTTGAAACAAAAAATTATGATACCAATCAGTTCAAGACACTCCAAAACACATGAAATAGATAAAAGTTAGACGTGCTTACCTTTGAAAAATCTTCCCTTTCAACATACCAAAAATAATAGAATACGTGTCCTCCACGCAATATTCTTTTCTAATAAATGAAAGAGAGAATAGACAAAGTAAATGATAGATATTCTAATATATTAAATTTCTAATTGATCCTCAAACCTACTCACTAACAAAACAAAAAGTGGAGTGCATCTAGACGCACATCTACATTTAATACAATTATTGACAATATATGTTATTCATTAAAGATATTAAATTTTTTGAGAAATTTCAAATATTAAATACGAAGAAGAAAACTAATTTAAAATATAAAATTATACCTAAACACAACATGTCTCTGTCTCACCAATTGTGTAGAAGTCTCCTACTACACGTCTATTTATGTTTCTCCCTTTTTCTTCTACGCGTAAGCTCTTTTCTTTAGTTATATTTAACAATGTCATTTTTTATTCTTAAAAGTAGGGTTGTCCTTGTTCGAGAGCATCCACGCCACTGCTTAATTAATACTTGTTATTAATACACTTGTAAGAAATAATTTTTATAAAAATATTATAATACTAAATTATACCTCAATCTAAATTTGTATATCTTACGTAGCATTACTTTTGTTCCAATTCTAACTAACCTAAAATGAAAAAGGAGATCAATTAATAAAAGGTTGGAAGTAATAATACCTCAAGATAAATTTGCATCTCTTTACCTGTAATTTTGACTGTGCTTTTGCATCCAATGGTTAACCTGGTCTTGTAATATTTTGTCTATATCTTCATCATATCGCTTTATCATGTTTGCAGGCATATCTTCTAGTTTCATTTAATTTTTCAGCTCATTTTTATTTGCCTTGTTATTTATGTCAATACATGCTTTGAATACATCGCCGTCTGGAACCAAATCCCATAAAATATGTATTCTCAGAAAATAAATAAATATAGATTAATATTATTTTCACATAATAGTAAATTAGACCAACTCATAATGCACAATTATTTAATCAAATGAAATACATTCCAGGAAGCGTACATATTTGAAACTTCGTAGCGTTATATTCCTAAAAAATGTAACATTACAGTCAAAACCACCATAATTTTATTTTTCATTGCAATTATTTAAATTAATAACAAGGACAAGATATGCCTCATTTGTTGTAACAACATATGCGTCTTCACATGTCCCTTGAGTTCAGATTCTCCTATATAGTGAAATTAAAATCTTATGCTTGTGAAAATTATTAGAAATAATGAAAATAAGCCATGGGATGAAGGGTTACATATAAAAAACATAACTTCTCAGACCATAGGATAAAGGGTTACACAGAAATCGTGTGTAAGATATTTCCCTTTACATGTCTTCATGCATAAGATATTTCCATTTCTTTGTCATCATGCAACAACGAATTATATTCTAAATCCTTCATTCAATAATAACTCTCCTACCTTGGCGTCATGCGCGAGATATTCCCATACGAATGATACAATACGAAAAATTTACACCATTTTTGTAACAGGCCTTACCATACACAAAGGCGATGAGGGATGTGAAGGGAAATCTTACTTTGTAACAAAAAATTATGATACCATTCAGTTCAAGACACTCCAAAACACATGAAATAGATAAAAGTTAGACGTGCTTACCTTTGAAAAATCTTCCCTTTCAACATACCAAAAATAACAGAATACGTGTCCTCCACGCAATATTCTTTCCTAATAAATGAAAGAGAGCATAGACAAAGTAAATGATAGATATTCTAATATATTAAAATTATAACTGATCCTCTAACCTACTCACTAACAAAACAAAAAGTGGAGTGCATCTAGACGCACATTTACATTTAATACAATTATTGACAATATATGTTATTCCTTAAAGATATTAAATTTTTTGAGAAATTACAAATATTAAATACGAAGAAGAAAACTAATTTAAAATATAAAATTATAGTTGAACACAACATGTCTCTGTCTCACCAATTGTGTAGAAGTCTCCTACTCCACGTCCATTTATGTCTCTCCCTTTTTCTCCTACGCGTAGACTCTTTTCTTTAATTATATTTAACAATGTCATTTTTTATTCTTGAAAGTAGGGTTGTCCTTGTTCAGGAACATCCATGCCTCTGTTTAATTAATACTTGTTATTAATACACTTGTTAGAAATAATTTTTATAAAAATATTATAATACTAAATTGTACCTCAATCTAAATTTGTATATATTACATAGTTTTACTTTGGTTCCAATTCTAACTAACCTAAAATGAAATAGGAGATCAATTAATAAAAGGTTGGAAGTCATAATACCTCAAGATAAATTTGCATATCTTTACCTATAATTTTGACTGTGCTTTTGCAGCCAATAGTTAACATGGTCTTGTAATATTTTATCCATATCTTCATCATATCCCTTTAACATATTTGCAGGCATATCTTCTAGTTTCATTTAATTTTTCAGCTCATTTTTATTTGTCGTGTTATATATGTCAATACATGCTTTGAATCCATCGCCGTCAGGCACCAAATCCCATAAAATATGTATTCTCAGAAAATAAATAAATATAGATTAATATTATTTTCACATAATAGTAAATTAGACCAACTCATAATGCACAAATATTTAATCAAATGAAATACATTCCCGGAAGCGTACATATTTGAAACTTCATAGCGTTATATTCCTGAAAAATGTAACATTACAGTCAAAACCACCATAATTTTATTTTTGATTGCAATTATTTAAATTAATAACAAGGACAAGATATGCCTCATTTGTTGTAACAACATATGCGTCTTCACGTGTACCTTGAGTTCAGATTCTTCTATATAGTGAAATTACAATCTTATGCTTGCGAAAGTTATTAGAAATAATAAAAAGAAGCCATGGGATGAAGGGTTACATATAAAAAACATAACCTCTCAGACCAGAGGATAAAGGGTTACACAGAAATCATGTGTAAGATATTTCCCTTTACATGTCGTCATGCATAAGATGTTTCCATTTCTTTGTCGTCATGCAACAATGAATTATATTCTAAATCCATCATTCATCGTCATGCAACAACGAATTATATTCAAAATCCATCATTCAATAATAACTCTCCTTCCTTGGCGTCATGCGTTAGATATTCCCATAAAAATGATACAAACTGAAAAATTTACACCATTTTTGTAACATTCCTTACCATACACAAAGGCGTTGAGGGATGTGAAGGGAAATCTTACTTTGAAACTAAAAATTATGATACCAATCAGTTCAAGACACTCCAAAACACATGAAATAGATAAAAGTTAGACGTGCTTACCTTTGAAAAATCTCCCCTTTCAACATACCAAAAATAATAGAATACGTGTCCTCCACGCAATATTCTTTTCTAATAAATGAAAGAGAGAATAGACAAAGTAAATGATAGATATTCTAATATATTAAATTTCTAATTGATCCTCTAACCTACTCACTAAGAAAACAAAAAGTGGAGTGCATCTAGACGCACATCTACATTTAATACAATTATTGACAATATATGTTATTCCTGAAAGATATTAATTTTTTTGAGAAATTACAAATATTAAATACGAAAAAGAAAACTAATGTAAAATATAAAATTATACCTAAACACAAAATGTCTCTGTCTCACCAACTGTGTAGAAGTCTCCTACTACACGTCCTTTTATGTCTCTCCCTTTTTCTTCTACGCGTAGGCTCTTTTCTTTAGTTATATTTAACAATGTCATTTTTTATTCTTTAAAGGGGGGTTGTCCTTGTTCGAGAGCATCCACGCCACTGGTTAATTAATACTTGTTCTTAATACACTTGTTAGAAATAATTTTTATAAAAATATTTTAATACTAAATTGTACCGCAATATAAATTTGTATATCTGACATAGCTTTTCTTTTTTTCCAATTCTAACTAACCTAAAATAAAAAAGGAGATCAATTAATAAAAGGTTGGAAGTAATAATACCTCAAGATAAATTTGCATATCTTTACCTGTAATTTTGATTGTGCTTTTGCAGCAAAAGGTTAACCTGGTCTTGCAATATTTTTTCCATGAAATAGATAAAAGTTAGACGTGCTTACCTTTGAAAAATCATCCCTTTCAACATATCAAAAAATAACAGAATACGTGTCCTCCACGCAATATTCTTTTCTTATAAATGAAAGAGAGAATAAACGAAGTAAATGATAGATATTCTAATATATTAAATTTCTAATTGATCCTCTAACCTACTCACTAACAAAACAAAAAGTGGAGTGCATCTAGACGCACATCTACATTTAATACAATTATTGACAATATATGTTATTCCTTAAAGATATTAAATTTTTTGAGAAATTACAAATATTAAATACGAAGAAGAAAACTAATTTAAAATATAAAATTATACCTAAACACAACATGTCTCTGTCTCACCAATTGTGTAGAAGTCTCCTACTACACGTCTATTTATGTCCCTCCCTTTTACTTCTACTCGTAGGCTTTTTTCTTTAGTTATATTTAACAATGTCATTTTTTATTCTTAAAAGTAGGGTTGTCCTTGTTCGAGAGCATCCACGCCACTGCTTAATTAATACTTGTTCTTAATACACTTGTTAGAAATAATTTTTATAAAAATATTTTAATACTAAATTGTACCGCAATATAAATTTGTATATCTGACATAGCTTTTCTTTTTTTCCAATTCTAACTAACCTAAAATAAAAAAGGAGATCAATTAATAAAAGGTTGGAAGTAATAATACCTCAAGATAAATTTGCATATCTTTACCTGTAATTTTGATTGTGCTTTTGCAGCCTAAGGTTAACCTGGTCTTGCAATATTTTTTCCATGAAATAGATAAAAGTTAGACGTGCTTACCTTTGAAAAATCATCCCTTTCAACATATCAAAATTAATAGAATACGTGTCCTCCACGCAATATTCTTTTCTTATAAATGAAAGAGAGAATAAACGAAGTAAATGATAGATATTCTAATATATTAAATTTCTAATTGATCCTCTAACCTACTCACTAACAAAACAAAAAGTGGAGTGCATCTAGACGCACATATACATTTAATACAATTATTGACAATATATGTTATTCCTTAAAGATATTAAATTTTTTGAGAAATTTACAAATATTAAATACGAAGAAGAAAACTAATTTAAAATATAAAATTATACCTAAACACAACATGTCTCTGTCTCACCAATTGTGTAGAAGTCTCCTACTACACGTCTATTTATGTCCCTCCCTTTTACTTCTACTCGTAGGCTTTTTTCTTTAGTTATATTTAACAATGTCATTTTTTATTCTTAAAAGTAGGGTTGTCCTTGTTCGAGAGCATCCACGCCACTGCTTAATTAATACTTGTTCTTAATACACTTGTTAGAAATAATTTTTATAAAAATATTTTAATACTAAATTGTACCGCAATATAAATTTGTATATCTGACATAGCTTTTCTTTTTTTCCAATTCTAACTAACCTAAAATAAAAAAGGAGATCAATTAATAAAAGGTTGGAAGTAATAATACCTCAAGATAAATTTGCATATCTTTACCTGTAATTTTGATTGTGCTTTTGCAGCCTAAGGTTAACCTGGTCTTGCAATATTTTTTCCATGAAATAGATAAAAGTTAGACGTGCTTACCTTTGAAAAATCATCCCTTTCAACATACCAAAAATAATAGAATACGTGTCCTCCACGCAATATTCTTTTCTAATAAATGAAAGAGAGAATAAACAAAGTAAATGATAGATATTCTAATATATTAAATTTCTAATTGATCCTCTAACCTACTCACTAACAAAACAAAAAGTGGAGTGCATCTAGACGCACATCTACATTTAATACAATTATTGACAATATATGTTATTCCTTAAAGATATTAAATTTTTTGAGAAATTACAAATATTAAATACGAAGAAGAAAACTAATTTAAAATATAAAATTATACCTAAACACAACATGTCTCTGTCTCACCAATTGTGTAGAAGTCTTCTACTACACGTCTATTTATGTCTTTCCCTTTTACTTCTACTCGTAGGCTTTTTTCTTTAGTTATATTTAACAATGTCATTTTTTATTCTTAAAAGTAGGGTTGTCCTTGTTCGAGAGCATCCACGCCACTGCTTAATTAATACTTGTTCTTAATACACTTGTTAGAAATAATTTTTATAAAAATATTTTAATACTAAATTGTACCGCAATATAAATTTGTATATCTGACATAGCTTTTCTTTTTTTCCAATTCTAACTAACCTAAAATAAAAAAAGAGATCAATTAATAAAAGGTTGGAAGTAATAATACCTCAAGATAAATTTGCATATCTTTACCTGTAATTTTGATTGTGCTTTTGCAGCCTAAGGTTAACCTGGTCTTGCAATATTTTTTCCATGAAATAGATAAAAGTTAGTCGTGATTACCTTTGAAAAATCTTCCCTTTCAACATATCAAAATTAATAGAATACATGTCCTCCACGCAATATTCTTTTCTTATAAATGAAAGAGAGAATAAACAAAGTAAATGATAGATATTCTAATATATTAAATTTCTAATTGATCCTCTAACCTACTCACTAACAAAACAAAAAGTGGAGTGCATCTAGACGCACATCTACATTTAATACAATTATTGACAATATATGTTATTCCTTAAAGATATTAAATTTTTTGAGAAATTACAAATATTAAATACGAAGAAGAAATCTAATTTAAAATATAAAATTATACCTAAACACAACATGTCTCTGTCTCACCAATTGTGTAGAACTCTCCTACTACACGTCTATTTATGTCTCTCCCTTTTACTTCTACGCGTAGGCTTTTTTCTTTAGTTATATTTAACAATGTCATTTTTTATTCTTAAAAGTAGGTTTGTCCTTGTTCGAGAGCATCCACGCCACTAGTTAATTAATACTTGTTCTTAATACACTTGTTAGAAATAATTTTTATAAAAATATTTTAATACTAAATTGTACCGCAATATAAATTTGTATATCTGACATAGCTTTACTTTTTTTCCAATTCTAACTAACCTAAAATAAAAAAGGAGATCAATTAATAAAAGGTTGGAAGTAATAATACCTCAAGATAAATTTGCAAATCTTTACCTGTAATTTTGATTGTGCTTTTGCAGCCAAAGGTTCACCTAGTCTTGCAATATTTTGTCCATATCTTCCTCAGATCGCTTTATCACGTTTGCAGGCATACCTTCTAGTTTCATTTAATTTTTCAGCTCATTTTTATTTTCCTTGTTATTTATGTCAATACATGCTTTGAATACATCGCCGTCAGGCCCCAAATCCCATAAAATATGTATTCTCAGAAATAAATAAATATAGATTAATATTATTTTCACATAATAGTAAATTAGACCAAATCATAATGCACAATTATTTAATCAAATGAAATACATTCCCGGAAGCGTACATATTTGAAACTTCATAGCGTTATATTCCAGAAAAATGTAACATTACAGTCAAAACCACCATTATTTTATTTTTCATTGCAATTATTTAAATTAATAACAAGGACAAGATATGTCTCATTTGTTGTAACAACATATGCATCTTCACGTGTACCTTGAGTTCAGATTCTCCTATATAGTGAAATTAAAATCTTATGCTTGTGAAAATTATTAGAAATAATGAAAATAAGTCATGGGATGAAGGGTTACATATAAATAACATAACTTCTCAGACCATAGGATAAAGGGTTACACAGAAATCATGTGTAAGATATTTCCCTTTACATGTCTTCATGCATAAGATATTTCCATTTCTTTGTCATCATGCAACAACGAATTATATTCTAAATCAATCATTCAATAATAACTCTCCTTCCTTGGCGTCATGCGTGAGATATTCCCATAAAAATGATACAATACGAAAAATTTACACCATTTTTATAACATTCCTTACCATAGACAAAGTCGTTGAGGGATGTGAAGGGAATCTTACTTTGAAACAAAAAATTATGATACCAATCAGTTCAAGACACTCCAAAACACATGAAATAGATAAAAGTTACACGTGCTTACCTTTGAAAAATCTCCCCTTTCAACATACCAAAAATAATAGAATACGTGTCCTCCACGCAATATTCTTTTCTAATAAATGAAAGAGAGAATAGACAAAGTAAATGATAGATATTCTAATATATTAAATTTCTAATTGATCCTCAAACCTACTCACTAACAAAACAAAAAGTGGAGTGCATCTAGACGCACATCTACATTTAATACAATTATTGACAATATATGTTATTCCTTAAAGATATTAATTTTTTTGAAAAATTACAAATATTAAATACGAAGAAGAAAACTAATTTAAAATATAAAATTATACCTGAACACAACATGTCTCTGTCTCACCAATTGTGTAGAAGTCTCCTACTCCACGTCCATTTATGTCTCTCCCTTTTTCTCCTATGCGTAGACTCTTTTCTTTAATTATATTTAACAATGTCATTTTTTATTCTTGAAAGTAGGGTTGTCCTTGTTCAGGAACATCCATGCCTCTACTTAATTAATATTTGTTATTAATACACTTGTTAGAAATAATTTTTATAAAAATATTATAATACTAAATTGTACCTCAATCTAAATTTGTATATATTACATAGCTTTACTTTGGTTCCAATTCTAACTAACCTAAAATGAAAAAGGAGATCAATTAATAAAAGGTTGGAAGTAATAATACCTCAAGATAAATTTGCATCTCTTTACCTGTAATTTTGATTGTGCTTTTGCAGCCAATGGTTAACCTGATCTTGTAATATTTTCTCCATATCTTCATTATATCCCTTTATCATGTTTGCAGGCATATCTTCTAGTTTCATTTAATTTTTCAGCTCATTTTTATTTGCCTTGTTATATATGTCAATCATGCTTTGAATCCATCGTCGTTACGCACCAAATCTCATAAAATATGTATTCTCAGAAAATAAATAAATATAGATTAATATTATTTTCACATAATAGTAAATTAGACCAACTCATAATGCACAATTATTTAATCAAATGAAATACATTCCCGGAAGCGTACATATTTGAAACTTCATAGCGTTATATTCCTGAAAAATGTAACATTGTAGTCAAAAACACCATAATTTTATTTTTGATTGCAATTTTTTAAATTAATAACAAGGACAAGATATGCCTCGTTTGTTGTAACAACATATGCGTCTTCATGTGTACCTTGAGTTCAGATTCTCCTATATAGTGAAATTACAATCTTATGCTTGCGAAAGTTATTAGAAATAATGAAAAGAAGCCATCGGCTGAAGGGTTACATATAAATAACATAACTTCTCAGACCATAGGATAAAGGGTTACAGAGAAATCATGTGTAAGATATTTCCCTTTACATGTCGTCATGTGTAACAGCCCGTTGTACACCGGTATTGTTAACATTTATTATGATATTAAGCGCAGTTACAATCACAGCAATTCATTTATAAAAATGCGAATAAACTTTTTCCGATTATTACGCGAGCATTTAAAACATAAAAAGGCGTAATAATTAAAAGCTGTGACGTAACTGTAAACTCTTGCGGAAGACTTATTTAAACTATCTATATAACTTACATTACTTATTATAAATTACTAAGGAGTTCCCATAAACTCACTTAGCCAAATTCCAAACTTTACGTTTTTACCTATTCGGACATGTTTCACTCTTAATTTTTCTGCGACCACACCGCTCGCAACCAAACCTTCTTCTCGGATTAGATATTTGTCTTACTTAATTCCCTTTTCAACAAGCTATCATATGCTCAATTCGGAGCTCATTAGCTCCGGTTATCGCCGTTTGAAGTTGGATCAGTAAATAGCCAAACAACCCCAAAAACAACTCCAAACCACTCACCTTACTCGATTTACTGCACTCAATCCATTCAACCATTTGCTCTCAAATTTTTATCCTACAAACTATATATCTCAAACTTCATTTTGATATATCACACGCTTAATTTTACTGAGAAACGAAGAAGGAATTAATTTCTCAAATCCGGTCCAGAATCTGCCTCAGGTGCAGGGGCACATGAGCAGTCCGTGTTTCTCTATTTTTTTCAGGCCGAAGATCAACCCAGAATTTCCTAAAATTTTGACACAAGGTAGAGGACATCTCAACCTTCTAAATGACGTATGGAACGTCCCTATTGGACCTCTATGGAGGGAGATATGCTCTCCCGAAGTTCGCCTAAAATCTGCCAATTCTACAGAAATTTCGCCAGAGTTTTCTTTGTTTTTCCAATAATCCCAAAATTGTAAACGATCATTTAAACCTCAAATGTACCTAATAAACACATGATAATACAGTAATAATCCAATGGGTGGCACACACAAGGACCAACAACGCCTTGGGGCACTTACAACCCAATCCAGTTTATAGTTATTACACAGTTTATACAATAGAGCTCACATTATATTTCTTACTTGTTTCAATCACATAGGTCCCATTCACACGTAGTTTCACAATATAAGCATGTAATCATAACTCTAACATAGGCCTATAATCCTTCCATCTTGGTACATCATGCCTCTCTTACATTTACAACATACACTTAAATATTACAACTTACGACTTTAACTTCAAATTGCCTTTTACAATATTACAACACCAATTACAAATTTAGACATAAATTTAAATGATACAAACTGCTAGACCTAGGCATGCCAACATGATCAATATGCCAAATACTGAAAATGTTCCTCTATCACCCTGCGGGCCTCTTGCCCGCTGCTCCAACGCTACAGGTACATCCTGAAATAAATGCCCCGAGACGGGGTGAGATATACGAATATATCTCAGTAACCAAGAGGTTCTGGAGAAAACTCCACCCAATGGTTCACTTCGATGCATATCAATAGAATAAAACAACCACTTTGAAAACGGGATATAGCAAGGGATTTAGAGAAATGAGGAATATAAAGAAACAAACTACGACGATACGGGATGGTAACCCCAATTCCACGTACGCCCTGGGCATATATAAGCCTATGGGTATCATCCAAGGTGTGTTCACAGAAACCACAACCATGATGCCCAAACCAACCAAAACGCCAAAGACATTCCTAGTGTGCTCCTACCCGGATCACACACCATGACACGCAGTCAACTGGAACTCCCTCCTGGAGACCTATCCAGCGGAAGTCCGAAAATGCCCGAAGGCTAATAAAGCTGTCTACTGGCCAGAGACTCGGTACCGCAGTACCCATAGCAATAATGCATGCATGCTCATGTGTTCTATACTATTCATACACACTTCCTACCGTTGCCATCAACTGGCAAGGTGGAACAGAAAAGGGGAACAAGCCCCAGTACCAAGAGGTTACCTTAAATGTTGTTTTCACATTCTCCGCAGCAACTTATCCCTCAACTTGGTACATAGCAGAATGCCTACACATAGGACATTCCCAATCTCTTATAATTCAAACAATACATGCTAATTTACAATTATACATGCATTGAACCAATTACATACCTCAATCCACTTGGTCCAAGACCAAGGGTAACTCCCAGATTCAAGTTTCGGGATTCAAGTCAACGTACGGCAACCTATACAATTACGTACATCCATCAGTACGCGTCAAATATTATCAAAACGTCAAAAATCACAAAATCTCCCCATCCTCCCTTGATGGTTCGGCCAAATGAGTGTTAATTTGGGATTTATTTTTCTAAATTTTCTTTCCCATTTTATCATGCCACATTAAGTTATCAAGAGGCCAATTCAAGTGCCGTTTCGTCATTTTCGCGTCGAATTACATCAGAACGCGAAAACCGCAAAAATCCCTCCTTCCTCCTTGAAGGTTCGGCCATCTATGTGTTATTTGGGGATTTATTTTTCTAAATTTTCTTTCTCATTTTAGTACCCATCCTTGGGTTGCCATAAGGCCATTTCAACTGTCGTTTCGCCGTTTTACGTCTTTTAAGCATCGTTTCGCTAAATATTTCGCTCTAGGTTCATTTATGCCAACTAAACCACTTATTATTTTTCCATTGATTCTAACACTTGCCAACCACCACACAACCCATCTAGTCATCATATAATCACACAACACATCATTCAAATTATTTTTCAACATCAATTTACTCATTTCTCCTCAAAGGTTCGAATCTTTCCCTATGACATTCCAAGGGATTTCCATTCAATTTTAATCATTCCAACCCTCACACAACCTATTATATCATCATATCATCATGCCGCAATTCATCAAACAAAGTCTCAACACCAAAATTCAAAAGTCCAAAGTCATGATCATCAAATTTTTCTAAGTTAAATTCATCAATTTTCACCAATAAATTTCATCGCATTTCTAGCTCTAATACATCATTCTAACACATTATCATCTAATACACATTTTCAAATTGAGATCTCTAACACAACATATCATCAATCAAAGATTTAGATCACAAAATCAATTCATCACAATCAACCGTTTAAAATGCAAGAAGACTCACCCAAATGGAAGGTACAAGGCTCCTCCTAACTATACTCCACCATTGGAGCACTTGGAAGCTCCAAGAACACAAAATTTCCTCCCAAAATCGTGACTGTAATTGGCCAAGATCTCCTCACACACGCGATTTCAAGGCTCAAGAGTGGTACCAATGTGTTTATGAGGTGTTTTCCAACAAGTTTCAAGACAAAAATCGTTGGATTTGGTTTAGATTTGAGCGAGTTATGATCCAAAGAAAAATTTGCATAAAGAGGATGGGGGAAGGGGGCTGCTGTCGCGGGGAGGAAGAGAGGGAGGAGAGAGAAAGTGTGAAAAAATGTGAGTATGACTCATCAAGTCACAGGCGGGTCCCACACGCGTTTTAACTTTAATCAATCATCTAATTTCAACCACAAATTCATGACCTACGTATTTTTCTTGTTCATGTCATATTTTTGTTTCCCAAAAATACTGATAAAATTTTCACGCTTATCGGTACAATTATACCGCAGTATTTTTACACCGGAAAATCACTATTCATCAATTTTTCTCAAAATGACTCAATTCCATCAAATTTCATCAAAATCATATTTCCTAACTCAACAAACCACTTATAACTCATATTTGAAACCTAGAGCTCAACATTCAACTGGCACGTTTTACGGTGCAATCGTAACGCGGTATTTTTACCCGCGAAAAAACACTATTCACTGACTTTTCTGAAACTTGCCTATCCACTCAATTTTTCGTTCTGAATCCATTTTCAGGGTTATTTTTATCATCGGAGACCTCCTGCTCAATTTTTATCTTCCTAGGGCTGCGTGTTGGCTAATTACCGTTTTTCCCTTTCTTTGTATTTTGGCCTTATACTCAGAATTTTCACTAATCCTTCTCTTTAATTCTCATTTAATATTTTAAATATTATATTTTAGAAATGTGAGGTGTTATACTCACCCCAACTTTTAGAATTTTGTCTGCAAAATTAACTCGTACTCATCCGCTAACTCAGGACATAGTCGGAGAATATCATCCTTCTGTTCCCAAGTAGCATCCTCAAGTGTGTATCTTTACCATTTTACTTTTATCATTGATATAGTCTCCTTTTCGTGATACTCATTATCCTTCGACCCTTCATAATTTTTCGTCTCTCATGGTTCTGTGACCTTTGAATTCACAATACTTTAAATTTTCCATGGTTTACTGTTACCCTTTCGCTGATTTGTAGGTAATAATATAACAATATTACGGATTTGTCGATATCAATTTACCTCATTCTCATCTTTATCCATCTTTCTGACCCATGGTCGTTCTCAAAAGCATCTAATTGTTTTCATGCACATTCACTAGTTATTCCTGGAGTATTTCCAACTCACGTTCTTTAGTACTTAACTTTTTTCGCGGTCCTCACTGTTTTGACAATACCCCAACAACCATTTCTTTCCATTACTGTCACTACTCTTATCATTTCGTTGTTTTCTTGGCTTTCACCCAAGCACATGCTTTCTAGTTTCAAAGGCACTTTGTCGTGTCCTACAATCCCGATTCACATTAAATTCTATACTCATATACTTTATTTTTCCTTGTCACGTGCCTTCACCTCTTTTTAGGTACTCACAACTATATCTTTCTCTCTGGATACGAAACTAACAATACTCATCATAGCTAATATTTTCGATTAGCCCTATAAGGCCCTTCAACCACAAACACACTCCCGAATTTTCTTTTCCATCTACAAAATCATGTTCATAATTTACACTCATTGTTAAACTCTTTATTAACTTAACCATCTCAATTTTACCAACTCAATCAGCTCAACTCCATACTTAGACCTCTCATAGTCTAAACACAACACTCATTAATGACCTCCACATGAAGGCCTCATGCTTAATATTTTCTCCCACTAACTATTTTCAACTTTCATTCCACTCCGGTGTTACAACTTAACCATTTGTTCCACTTATTTATACCACTTCTTCGTAATCATCGTCATTTAATCCTGGATGTCAAACTCAATATAATATCACCTTACAGTTTTACCAACTTTCACCAATTACCTTGGGACGAATCATTTTTCCACACCCATTTCACTATTAACTGATGGACCACTAAAAATGTCATGTCTCTCACATGCAAGTCTCATCCTATAGGAATCTTTGAAACTTGATTATCAAGTCACATAAAACTAAATCCATCATTGCCACTACTTATACAATTCACTATTGGTTGGTATATCAGTCTCTCGAAATATTAGAAGTTACCACAAGCACTCGACCATATATTATTAGTACCTAACCAAAACAACATCAGCACTGTGCATTTTCCACACACTTTCCACCATAAGTGGTATATGCGATTATATATAACACTCCTCAATCTACTCCACCCGTAAGTCAGGCTATCAAATTTTAGGTAACCAATTACAATTCCAGTTTCCAACTATATTTACACATTCGTGCTTGATTCCATCACAATTTACCTTTTATAAGGGCTTATAATTCACCGTTTTAACCTGAATTCTTGATCGTCACCAGCCTTCCTAGAAGGACACTTACTCCATCTGTCAACATTAAATCACACTATTATCTCTTTTATCATAAGGCGAGGATTCCAACAAACTTACTACCTCACTTGGAGCCGATATTATTTCATCGAACTTACTTTACACCCACAATAGTGCTTCACTATCACACTTCTAAAAATTTTTACACACTATGCCTCACCTCTTGTATCCAATTCTGACATACTATTGTCCATTTACAAATATCTGACCTCATATTTTGCGTTAATCACATGGAAGAACTCTCTCAATACAGTGGGTAACAACATTCACAGGTTTTAACCGCTCGAGCTCTTGCTGTCCTCAGGGCCCCAGATGTAATGACCCACCGATCAGAGAATCCACCCATATAATCCATGCAGTAATGATAACCTACCACCTGCTGACTGTGTTCTATTAGTATTCCCAACGTTTCTTATTTGTGCACTTATGTAGATCAATTCAACTATAATAGCAGTCTCATCACTGCGGGATACTTCCTCATCTCATATTACTCGTATAACATAATAATAGTCTCCGGGAACATAATCCGCACGGAGATGGCTACACACTCCGGGCACATAGGCCGCACAGAGATGGTAATATCAAGTCTCATAACGTGCACCTAGTGCATAGAGGAGTTCATATTTACATCACATCTGTATACAACAGCAAACGTGTACCCAGTACACAGGGGAGTTCATACTTATAACATATCCGTATATAATGGCAAAACTGGTACTCCGTACACTCCAGATCACACATGGACCCAGTCCATTTGGTGTCTGTATCACTCTGTATATAACAGCAAAATATCTTTGGTATATTCACATGGGGCTATCCCCATAACCATAGTAATAATGGTATAATATACACCTGTTATATATATAAGTCAATTCATTTTACTCTCTCATTTCATTCTTCTCACTGATAGTTTATATGTAAGTCACTATTATAATAATTCACATTCTCTTCGTAATTTCATACACATTTCTTAACTCTCAATAGTTCCTTCTGTCATGTTATTGTTCAAATCCATAGTCCATTATCTCTTCCTTGCTTATTCTTCTCACAGATTGTTTTCTCTTTTACTTTGACTATTCACTTGGCATAGTTCATAACATAATCTCTATTCCGTGAATCCAGAATTTTCTCAAAATTCTGTACACATCTCACATATACTTCCCATCACACAGGGATCTTCTAAACATATTCGTCCTATCACAAAAGACTAATTTCACCTCAATCCGTGCACTGGAAAATTATATCAATCCTTGCACTAACACTTATACCTCAACTCATTAACTAATCTTATCATTTTTGTTTTGACATTACACATTAGCTCTTTTGCTAAACACATAATTCCACACTTTATTGTAACTTAGTTCATACACTAATCACATGATTTCCCATCAGGTTGTACATTAGCTCAGTTTCTAATCATACAATCTCTTCAGATACTTCCCATCATCGGGGATTTCATTCGGCCTCATTGTCCTTTTACAAAAATTTTAATAATTTACCTCAACACAGATAATTAGGCACTCAGGCCATCACAAGGTGTACATACCTATATATGTATACTGGCACTTAGGCCATCACTGGATTATCATCCGTTTATTCATCAGAATAGGTATGTTGGCCATCAGGCCATTAGGTATTATTCACAATGCATTACAACATCCACAAGTAACTAGGCCATTTTAAATTACGATATTCATTCTTTGAGATTTCCAAGGGACCTCCATCATGGATCAATCCTCTTATGCTTCATAACACCTGAATCTCTACATAGTAGCCATTTCCAAGGAGAATTCCACACATTAATGCACACATATAATCATATTTGTTTCCTTCATGGCGTATCGGTCAAGCTAGACCATTATTCCGTTACGGACAATCATACTCTCAATGAACCTTGTTCAATGCCATCCATGACGATTCTCTCAACTTCTTCCTTATACATAAAATACATAATTAATTCATCTCGCCTATGTTTAATCAACACTACCTCCTTATGGATTTTAATCCCATATTTCAATATATCTCAATTTAACAATTGACCAGCATTGTAATTTCAAGTGGTCAAATCTCATAGGATTAATCATCAATTATTCTATTTATTTCTCTGCATGAACCATCTCAATTTGTTTAAGTGTACATCATCCATCAGGGACTTATAACTTCTAATCAGAGATAGAATATTCCAACTCATACTTAAGCATACATGTTCACCATTTTCAATAATCCAACAGGTTCTAAATCTCTCACCTTGATGAAGTCTATTCACCAAGTCCATTGTACACACTATACTACACACATACTTGGAAGCTTCACCAATACCGTTTCCATACTATGGACTCATCTCAATTATATATCTTTATTATTCATAGTACTACAAGGTTCACCCATGCGATACCGTACATATCATAGATTTATTTACAACTTTCACTTATAATCCAGCTTTATAAATTTCATCTACAAGGTCAGACGAAACATTTAAGTCTGTTTCCCTTAAGTCCTATAATATTTATATTTTACTTACTGCCATCTCTTGTCCATGGAGCAGTCAATACTGCAGCCACAACATCAGGCTAAGGACTTACATTTGGTGCTCCAAGGTTGCCACGCAGGCTTCTTACGATGACTACGCATGTAACACAAAGGAATGGGTTGATCAGACCCACACTAAGGAATCACATATGCAGTAATCGATAAGAATCTACATACAACTATGCAACACACAACATAAATATACATTATCAGAGTTCCCTAACGAAACTGCTCTGATACCATAAAATGTAACAGCCTGTTGTACACCGGTATTGTTAACATTAATTATGATATTAAGCGCAGTTACAATCACAACAATTCATTTATAAAAATGCGAATAAACTTTTTCCGATTATTACGCGAGCATTTAAAACATAAAAAGGCGTAATAATTAAAAGCTGTGACATAACTGTAAACTCTTGCGGAAGACTTATTTAAACTATCTATATAACTTACATTACTTATTATAAATTACTAAGGAGTTTCCATAAACTCACTTAGCCAAATTCCAAACTTTACGTTTTTACCTATTCGGACATGTTTCACTCTTAATTTTTCTGCGACCACACCGCTTGCAACCAAACCTTCTTCTCGGATTAGATATTTGTCTTACTTAATTCCCTTTTCAACAAGCTATCATATGCTCAATTCGGAGCTCATTAGCTCCGGTTATCGCCGTTTGAAGTTGGATCAGCAAATAGCCAAACAACCCCAAAAACAGCTCCAAACCACTCACCTTACTCGATTTACTGCACTCAATCCATTCAACCATTTGCTCTCAAATTTTTATCCTACAAACTAGACATCTCAAACTTCATTTTGATATATCACACGCTGAATTTTACTGAGAAACGAAGAAGGAATTAATTTCTCAAATCCGGTCCAGAATCTGCCTCAGGTGCAGGGGCACATGAGCAGTCCGTGTTTCTCTATTTTTTTCAGGCCGAAGATCAACCCAGAATTTCCTAAAATTTTGACACAAGGTAGAGGACATCACAAAATTCAAAATGACGTATGGAACGTCCCTATTGGACCTCTATGGAGGGAGATATGCTCTCCCGAAGTTCGCCTAAAATCTGCCAATTCTACAGAAATTTCGCCAGAGTTTCCTTTGTTTTTCCAATAATCCCAAAATTGTAAACGATCATTTAAACCTCAAATGTACCTAATAAACACATGATAATACAGTAATAATCCAATGGGTGGCACACACAAGGACCAACAATGCCTTGGGGCACTTACAACCCAATCCAGTTTATAGTTATTACACAGTTTATACAATAGAGCTCACATTATATTTCTTACTTGTTTCAATCACATAGGTCCCATTCACACGTAGTTTCACAATATAAGCATGTAATCATAACTCTAACATAGGCCTAAAATCCTTCCATCTTGGTACATCATGCCTCTCTTACATTTACAACATACACTTAAATATTACAACTTACGACTTTAACTTCAAATTGCCTTTTACAATATTACAACACCAATTACAAATTTAGACATAAATTTAAATGATACAAACTGCTAGACCTAGGCATGCCAACATGAACAATATGCCAAATACTGAAAATGTTCCTCTATCACCCTGCGGGCCTCTTGCCCGCTGCTCCAACGCTACAGGTACATCCTGAAATAAATGCCCCGAGACGGGGTGAGATATACGAATATATCTCAGTAACCAAGAGGTTCTGGAGAAAACTCCACACAATGGTTCACTTCGATGCATATCAATAGAATAAAACAACCACTTTGAAAACGGGATATAGCAAGGGATTTAGAGAAATAAGGAATATAAAGAAACAAACTACGACGATACGGGATGGTAACCCCAATTCCACGTACGCCCTGGGCATATATAAGCCTATGGGTATCATCCAAGGTGTGTTCACAGAAACCACAACCATGATGCCCAAACCAACCAAAACGCCAAAGACATTCCTAGTGTGCTCCTACCCGGATCACACACCATGACACGCAGTCAACTGGAACTCCCTCCTGGAGACCTATCCAGCGGAAGTCCGAAAATGCCCGAAGGCTAATAAAGCTGTCTACTGGCCAGAGACTCGGTACCACAGTACCCATAGCAATAATGCATGCATGCTCATGTGTTCTATACTATTCATACACACTTCCTACCGTTGCCATCAACTGGCAAGGTGGAACAGAAAAGGGGAACAAGCCCCAGTACCAAGAGGTTACCTTAAATGTTGTTTTCACATTCTCCGCAGCAGCTTATCCCTCAACTTGGTACACAGCAGAATGCCACACATAGGACATTCCCAATCTCTTATAATTCAAACAATACATGCTAATTTACAATTATACATGCATTGAACCAATTACATACCTCAATCCACTTGGTCCAAGACCAAGGGTAACTCCCAGATTCAAGTTTCGGGATTCAAGTCAACGTACGGCAACCTATACAATTACGTACATCCATCAGTACGCGTCAAATATTATCAAAACGTCAAAAATCACAAAATCTCCCCATCCTCCCTTGATGGTTCGGCCAAATGAGTGTTAATTTGAGATTTATTTTTCTAAATTTTCTTTCCCATTTTATCATGCCACATTAAGTTATCAAGAGGCCAATTCAAGTGCCGTTTCGTCATTTTCGCGTCGAATTACATCAGAACGCGAAAACCGCAAAAATCCCTCCTTCCTCCTTGAAGGTTCGGCCATCTATGTGTTATTTGGGGATTTATTTTTCTAAATTTTCTTTCTCATTTTAGTACCCATCCTTGGGTTGCCATAAGGCCATTTCAACTGTCGTTTCGCCGTTTTACGTCTTTTAAGCATCGTTTCGCTAAATATTTCGCTCTAGGTTCATTTATGCCAACTAAACCACTTATTATTTTTCCATTGATTCTAACACTTGCCAACCACCACACAACCCATCTAGTCATCATATAATCACACAACACATCATTCAAATTATTTTTCAACATCAATTTACTCATTTCTCCTCAAAGGTTCGAATCTTGCCCTATGACATTCCAAGGGATTTC
Organism: Gastrolobium bilobum; assembly: GCF_033153095.1. Taxonomy (NCBI): domain Eukaryota; kingdom Viridiplantae; phylum Streptophyta; class Magnoliopsida; order Fabales; family Fabaceae; genus Gastrolobium; species Gastrolobium bilobum. The sequence goes on along the minus strand of NW_026898047.1, from coordinate 6,577 downwards.
CATTCAATTTTAATCATTCCAACCCTCACACAACCTATTATATCATCATATCATCATGCCGCAATTCATCAAACAAAGTCTCAACACCAAAATTCAAAAGTCCAAAGTCATGATCATCAAATTTTTCTAAGTTAAATTCATCAATTTTCACCAATAAATTTCATCGCATTTCTAGCTCTAATACATCATTCTAACACATTATCATCTAATACACATTTTCAAATTGAGATCTCTAACACAACATATCATCAATCAAAGATTTAGATCACAAAATCAATTCATCACAATCAACCGTTTAAAATGCAAGAAGACTCACCCAAATGGAAGGTACAAGGCTCCTCCTAACTATACTCCACCATTGGAGCACTTGGAAGCTCCAAGAACACAAAATTTCCTCCCAAAACCGTGACTGTAATTGGCCAAGATCTCCTCACACACGCGATTTCAAGGCTCAAGAGTGGTACCAATGTGTTTAGGAGGTGTTTTCCAACAAGTTTCAAGACAAAAATCGTTGGATTTGGTTGAGATTTGAGTGAGTTATGATCCAAAGAAAAATTTGCATAAAGAGGATGGGGGGAAGGGGGCTGCTGTCGCGGGGAGGAAGAGAGGGAGGAGAGAGAAAGTGTGAAAAAAGGTGAGTTTGACTCACTTAAGTCACAGGCGGGTCCCACACGCGTTTTAACTTTAATCAATCATCTAATTTCAACCACAAATTCATGACCTACGTATTTTTCTTGTTCATGTCATATTTTTGTTTCCCAAAAATACTGATAAAATTTTCACGCTTATCGGTACAATTATACCGCAGTATTTTTACACCGGAAAATCACTATTCATCATTTTTTCTCAAAATGACTCAATTCCATCAAATTTCATCAAAATCATATTTCCTAACTCAACAAACCACTTATAACTCATATTTGAAACCTAGAGCTCAAAATTCAACTGGCACGTTTTACGGTGCAATCGTAACGAGGTATTTTTACCCGCGAAAAACACTATTCACTGATTTTTCTGAAACTTGCCTAACCACTGAATTTTCGTTCTGAATCCATTTCCAGGGTTATTTTTATCATCGGAGACCTTCTGCTCAATTTTTATCTTCCTAGGGTTGCGTGTTGACTAATTACCGTTTTGCCCTTTCTTTGTATTTTGGCCTTATACTCAGAATTTTCACTAATCCTTCTCTTTAATTCTCATTTAATATTTTACATATTATATTTTAGAAATGTGAGGTGTTATATCATGCATAAGAAATTTCCATTTCTTTGTCGTCATGCAACAATGAATTATATTCTAAATCTATCATTCATCGTCATGCAACAACGAATTATATTCAAAATCCATCATTCAATAATAACTCTCCTTCCTTGGCGTCATGCGTTAGATATTCCCATAAAAATGATACAAACTGAAAAATTTACACCATTTTTGTAACAAAGGCGTTGAGGGATGTGAAGGGAAATCTTACTTTGAAACAAAAAATTATGATACCAATCAGTTCATGACACTCCAAAACACATGAAATAGATAAAAGTTAGACGTGCTTACCTTTGAAAAATCTTCCCTTTCAACATACCAAAAATAATAGAATACGTGTCCTCCACGCAATATTCTTTTCTAATAAATGAAAGAGAGAATAGACAAAGTAAATGATAGATATTCTAATATATTAAATTTCTAATTGATCCTCAAACCTACTCACTAACAAAACAAAAAGTGGAGTGCATCTAGACGCACATCTACATTTAATACAATTATTGACAATATATGTTATTCATTAAAGATATTAAATTTTTTGAGAAATTACAAATATTAAATACGAAGAAGAAAACTAATATAAAATATAAAATTATACCTAAACACAACATGTCTCTGTCTCACCAATTGTGTAGAAGTCTCCTACTACACGTCTATTTATGTCTATCCCTTTTTTCTACGCGTAAGCTCTTTACTTTAGTTATATTTAACAATGTCATTTTTTTTTGGAGGTTAACAATGTCATTTTTTATTCTTAAAAGTAGGGTTGTCCTTGTTCGAGAGCATCCACGCCACTGCTTAATGAATACTTGTTATTAATACACTTGTAAGAAATAATTTTTATAAAAATATTATAATACTAAATTGTACCTCAATCGAAATTTGTATATCTTACGTAGCTTTACTTTTGTTCCAATTCTAACTAACCTAAAATGACAAAGGAGATCAATTAATAAAAGGTTGGAAGTAATAATACCTCAATATAAATTTGCATCTCTTTACTTGTAATTTTGACTGTGCTTTTGCAGCCAATGGTTAACCTGGTCTAGTAATATTTTGTCCATATCTTCACCATATCGCTTTATCATGTTTGCAGGCATATCTTCTAGTTTCATTTAATTTTTCAGCTCATTTTAATTTGCCTTGTTATTTATGTCAATACATGCTTTGAATACATCGACGTCAGGAACCAAATCCCATAAAATATGTATTCTCAGAAAATAAATAAATATAGATTAATATTATTTTCACATAATAGTAAATTAGACCAACTCATAATGTTCAATTATTTAATCAAATGAAATACATTCCCGGAAGCGTACATATTTGAAACTTCATAGCGTTATATTCCTAAAAAATGTAACATTACAGCAAAACCACCATAATTTTATTTTTCATTGCAATTATTTAAATTAATAACAAGGAAAAGATATGCCTCATTTGTTGTAACAACATATGCGTCTTCACGTGTACCTTGAGTTCAGATTCTCCTATATAGTGAAATTACAATCTTTTTCTTGCGAAAATTATTAGAAATAATGAAAAGAAGCCATGGGATGAAGGGTTACATATAAATAACATAACTTCTCAGACCATAGGATAAAGGGTTACACAGAAATCATGTGTAAGATATTTCCCTTTACATGTCGTCATGCATAAGTTATTTCCATTTCTTTGTCGTCTTGCAACAATGAATTATATTCTAAATCCATCATTCATCGTCATGCAACAAAAAATTATATTCAAAATCCATCATTCAATAATAACACTCCTTCCTTGGCGTCATGCGTAAGATATTCCCATAAAAATGATACAAACTGAAAAATTTACACCATTTTTGTAACATGCCTTACCATACACAAAGGCGTTGAGGGATGTGAATGGAAATCTTACTTTGAAACAAAAAATTATGATACCAATCAGTTCAAGACACTCCAAAACACTTGAAATAGATAAAAGTTAGACGTGCTTACCTTGTTCTGGGTACAAAATAGATAAAAGTTAGAGGCATGGTTGTTCTTGAAATCATGCCTTACCATGTTTGCAGGCATATCTTCTAGTTTCATTTAATTTTTCAGTTCATTTTTATTTGCCTTGTTATTTATGTCAATACATGCTTTGAATACATCGACGTCAGGAACCAAATCCCATAAAATTTGTATTCTCAGAAAATAAATAAATATAGATTAATATTATTTTCACATAATAGTAAATTAGACCAACTCATAATGTTCAATTATTTAATCAAATGAAATACATTCCCGGAAGCGTACATATTTGAAACTTCATAGCGTTATATTCCTAAAAAATGTAACATTACAGCAAAACCACCATAATTTTATTTTTCATTGCAATTATTTAAATTAATAACAAGGACAAGATATGCCTCATTTGTTGTAACAACATATGCGTCTTCACGTGTACCTTGAGTTCAGATTCTCCTATATAGTGAAATTACAATCTGATGCTTGCGAAAATTATTAGAAATAATGAAAAGAAGCCATGGGATGAAGGGTTACATATAAATAACATAACTTCTCAGACCATAGGATAAAGGGTTACACAGAAATCATGTGTAAGATATTTCCCTTTACATGTCGTCATGCATAAGTTATTTCCATTTCTTTGTCGTCTTGCAACAATGAATTATATTCTAAATCCATCATTCATCGTCATGCAACAAAAAATTATATTCAAAATCCATCATTCAATAATAACACTCCTTCCTTGGCGTCATGCGTAAGATATTCCCATAAAAATGATACAAACTGAAAAATTTACACCATTTTTGTAACATGCCTTACCATACACAAAGGAGTTGAGGGATGTGAAGGGAAATCTTACTTTGAAACAAAAAATTATGATACCAATCAGTTCAAGACACTCCAAAACACTTGAAATAGATAAAAGTTAGACGTGCTTACCTTGTTCTGGGTACAAAATAGATAAAAGTTAGAGGCATGGTTGTTCTTGAAATCATGCCTTACCATGTTTGCAGGCATATCTTCTAGTTTCATTTAATTTTTCAGTTCATTTTTATTTGCCTTGTTATTTATGTCAATACATGCTTTGAATACATCGACGTCAGGAACCAAATCCCATAAAATTTGTATTCTCAGAAAATAAATAAATATAGATTAATATTATTTTCACATAATAGTAAATTAGACCAACTCATAATGTTCAATTATTTAATCAAATGAAATACATTCCCGGAAGCGTACATATTTGAAACTTCATAGCGTTATATTCCTAAAAAATGTAACATTACAGCAAAACCACCATAATTTTATTTTTCATTGCAATTATTTAAATTAATAACAAGGACAAGATATGCCTCATTTGTTGTAACAACATATGCGTCTTCACGTGTACCTTGAGTTCAGATTCTCCTATATAGTGAAATTACAATCTGATGCTTGCGAAAATTATTAGAAATAATGAAAAGAAGCCATGGGATGAAGGGTTACATATAAATAACATAACTTCTCAGACCATAGGATAAAGGGTTACACAGAAATCATGTGTAAGATATTTCCCTTTACATGTCGTCATGCATAAGTTATTTCCATTTCTTTGTCGTCATGCAACAATGAATTATATTCTAAATCCATCATTCATCGTCATGCAACAAAGAATTATATTCAAAATCCATCATTCAATAATAACACTCCTTCCTTGGCGTCATGCGTAAGATATTCCCATAAAAATGATACAAACTGAAAAATTTACACCATTTTTGTAACATGCCTTACCATACACAAAGGCGTTGAGGGATGTGAATGGAAATCTTACTTTGAAACAAAAAATTATGATACCAATCAGTTCAAGACACTCCAAAACACTTGAAATAGATAAAAGTTAGACGTGCTTACCTTGTTCAGGGTACAAAATAGATAAAAGTTAGAGGCATGGATGTTCTTGAAATCATGCCTTACCATGTTTGCAGGCATATCTTCTAGTTTCATTTAATTTTTCAGTTCATTTTTATTTGCCTTGTTATTTATGTCAATACATGCTTTGAATACATCGACGTCAGGAACCAAATCCCATAAAATATGTATTCTCAGAAAATAAATAAATATAGATTAATATTATTTTCACATAATAGTAAATTAGACCAACTCATAATGTTCAATTATTTAATCAAATGAAATACATTCCCGGAAGCGTACATATTTGAAACTTCATAGCGTTATATTCCTAAAAAATGTAACATTACAGCAAAACCACCATAATTTTATTTTTCATTGCAATTATTTAAATTAATAACAAGGACAAGATATGCCTCATTTGTTGTAACAACATATGCATCTTCACGTGTACCTTGAGTTCAGATTCTCCTATATAGTGAAATTACAATCTGATGCTTGCGAAAATTATTAGAAATAATGAAAATAAGCCATGGGATGAAGGGTTACATATAAATAACATAACTTCTCAGACCATGGGATGAAGGGTTACATATAAATAACATAACTTCTCAGACCATAAAGGGTTACACAGAAATTATGTGTAAGATATTTCCCTTTACATGTCGTCATGCATAAGAAATTTCCATTTCTTTGTCGTCATGCAACAATGAATTATATTCTAAATCCATCATTCATCGTCATGCAACAACGAATTATATTCAAAATCCATCATTCAATGATAACTCTCCTTCCTTGGCGTCATGCGTTAGATATTCCCATAAAAATGATACAAACTGAAAAATTTACACCATTTTTGTAACATGTCTTACCATACAAAAAGGCGTTGAGGGATGTGAAGGGAAATCTTACTTTGAAACAAAAAATTATGATACCAATCAGTTCATGACACTCCAAAACACATGAAATAGATTAACAATGGGCGTGCTTACCTTTGAAAATATTATAAAAAATTATGATACCAATCAGTTCATGACACTTCTACGCGTAAGCTCTTTTCTTTAGTTATATTTAACAATGTCATTTTTTTTTGGAGGTTAACAATGTCATTTTTTATTCGTAAAAGTAGGGTTGTCCTTGTTCGAGAGCATCCACGACACTGCTTTATTCGTAAAAGTAAGAAATAATTTTTATAAAAATATTATAATACTAAATTGTACCTCAATCTAAATTTGTATATCTTACGTAGCTTTACTTTTGTTCCAATTCTAACTAACCTAAAATGAAAAAAGAGATCAATTAATAAAAGGTTGGAAGTAATAATACCTCAATATAAATTTGCATCTCTTTACCTGTAATTTTGACTGTGCTTTTGCAGCCAATGGTTAACCTGGTCTAGTAATATTTTGTCCATATCTTCATCATATCGCTTTATCATGTTTGCA
>NW_026898046.1:0-44290 GCF_033153095.1 Gastrolobium bilobum | reverse complement strand
AGAATTTTCTCCACCTTTCATATATATATATATATATATATATATATATATATATATATTATTATATATTATTAAGACATTTCTGTTTCAGAATATGGTAGTGGACTAGTGTCGTCTCTATACAAGTCCATGTATCATATATATTTGTCATCTTCTTACGTCATATATGTTTTTATCAATTAGGTAGAATAATTACTCCTTTTCAAAAAATATAACAACTCTTGTTGATAATTTTTACTAAATCGTCGTGAGTTTGATTCATGTTGATGCTCCTTCATAGGTCAATTACATGTAAGTACCACTGTAAGCACTTGCTGAAACATGTAAATAGAACAATTTTACCCCCTTTACTCTTGTCCCTTTTATGTAACCCTGCTCAATCATAATTTGAGGCTATATGATCCAAAGAGTTATCTACTCCTCTTATATAACTCAAAAACATTAACATATTGAATAATCTATGGACATTTATACTAGTAATTGACACTTCGGTATCATTCACAAAAATTTTAGAAAGCTAAATTTTCCATCCACATTAGACTCATCAGTCTTTACAAATAATCTTGTTCAATCATTCACAAAAAATGTCGATGTTGATCAGACTAATTATTAACCAAACAAGAACAATAGTGAAACTAAAAGTATAAAAATAGAAAGAATGCATGGTTACGTGACTTGTTGGTTATACAAACTCAAAGAAAATACAAATGAATGGAGGTCAATCTCAGTAGAGAACAAATCTAGGAAGCCAAAGAATTAAATTTGAATCCCATTTACAACTACATAGACAACAAATAATTGGTGTTATCAACTACATAGACAACAAATAATCCGAGTCAATCATTTGTGTAATAATCCGAGTCAATCATTTGTGTAGGATCATAAAGATCAAAGTCAGAATCAAAGTCCAAGTCCAAGTCTTCATTTAAGATTGAGCCTATTGAGCTTAAATTGGTAAGATGTAAAGCATAACTGCCATCCTGGCTTTGGTCAGCCAACCCCTGAAATGGCACAATATTACTTGTTTGCCTAGGACTAATCATCTCACCAGATGAAGAGGATATTTAAAAGGACTGACTTGCTGGGTTGCCTTAGACCTGATTCTTTTCAGTCGAAGTCTTTATTTCTTCAGCAATTAAAAAAACAAATAAAGTTCTATAAATGAAAAACTATGGTTTTATGAAATTAAAGAAGAAAGGAAAAGAATAAAATACCTGCAGATGGCTGGCCACATGCGCCCTAGTAAGATGCTTCTCAGCCTTCATCAATTGAAGAATTTTTCTAGGTACAACCTCTGCAATCAAAAGAACATACAAATGTGTCAGACTTCATTAACAATAATGCCATGACATCTACTCCAGTGCACTACAGATTAGGAAGAGTATTTGATAAAACATTCAAAATAATGTTGAACAAAAAAATACAGCAATTCGAAAAATACAACAAACATATACTTTTGCAATACAAAAAAAAAAACCCAGAGTTTTCACAGGAATGGAAAAAGGCATAATTGTTCCATTTTTGGCAGCGAATGGAAGACACAGTTGGGACCAATTGGGAAGCTTCCAGCTCTCATGAGACCAAATTAATCATGATCGAATTAAGGAAAATTTGAATTTTGATTTGTTCAGATTTCGAGAGATGCCAAATAATTATATTAGCTTACTCCAAGGAAAGGATTACTGAAATAGAGGAATACATGGGCAGTGGATTTGTTTATTATTTGGAAATGCACACTGGTATTAACAACGGAGAAGCCATTTTTTATTTTGGTGCAGATTCCAATATTATGACAGAAATTATATATCCAAGTGGGGCTGAGACAGATGTTCGAAGAATTATGGTTGGATTCTGGGCAGTGGATGTGAAGACACTTGTGGAAATAAAGTTTGCAAAGAGAGGTGATGGAACTAGTTTTCACATTGTAATATTATTAGGATTTGATTCATATTTCTACACAAAAATATAATAAAAGTATTGCTAGAATAAAGCAGAAACATCAATTGATTGACCAATTGTAGCAATTAATAACAATTAAGATAACAACTACTTTGCATTGTAGAGAAAGAGTGAATAACTTACTGTCAACACCCAAGTCATTAACAGCGGCCACAAAACACCGACCGATGTAGCTCTTCGGTCCAAACAACCCGAGACTGCTTTTGGGTTGATCGGTCCTCTTGGTTAAGACCTTTCTCAAGTTCTTCATGAACTTCATCCTCATCTTCTTCCATCTTCTCAGCTTTTTCATCATCTTTATCCTCATCTTCTTCCATCTTCTCAGCTTCATCCTCATCTTCATCTTCTTCCATCTTCTCAGCTTCATCCTCATTTTCATCCTCATCTTCTTCCATCTTCTCAGCTTTTTCATCATCTTCATCTTCTTTCATCTCCTCAGCTTCATCCTCATCATCTTCCATCTTTTCAGCTTTTTCATCATCTTCAACATGATCAAAAACCAACATGTTATCATTCCAATCGAAACCAACATCTAAATATTGCGAAAAAAACAAACGAAAGAAAGAAATAAAGAACCATTAATATTTAAAAAATAAATAAAATGGAAAACCCACATATCTAAATATATCCAATGTTAGTTTTGTTAAATAAAACACCAACTGAAAAAACTAACAAACTCAACTAGACAAAATCAAAAAACAAAAAAACCAGCTAAGAGTCCAGTAATAAGATGTCTGGGCAGACAGAAACAAAAGCACACAATCGAACATCCACTGTATTATCAAGAAAAAAAAGAAACGAAATCGAAAGAAAAGAAAAGCAAGAACATAATGGAAAAGCCACACCCTCAATATTGCCAGAATAATAAAGAAAAAGAAAGAAAGAAACATATATTTCATATGGTATTGACAAAAGACAAGCCACACCCTCAATCTCTATTTTCAAGAAAAAAAAAGGAAAGGAAAGAACACAGTCGAATATCAGCAAGAAACCCACATACTCAATCTTTTCAAGCAAGAAATATCAGCATATAATCAAACATTTTCAAGAAAAAAAGAAAAGAAAAGAAAAGAAAAGAAAGGGCAGAAGTACCATACCTAGGTAATGACACCTTTGTAGGAGTGTTGCCAAACAATACAGGCTGGTTGGGTCATCATCTCCCATTGCATCCCATCTCCCATTGCATCCCATCTCCCATATTCATCCTCATCTTCTTCCATCATCTCAGCTTCATCCTCATCTTCATCCTCTTCCATCTTCTCATCTTCATCCTCATCTACTTGCATCCCATCTCCCATTGCATCCCATCTCCCATATTCATCCTCATCTTCTTCCATCATCTCAGCTTCATCCTCATCTTCATCCTCTTCCATCTTCTCAGCTTCATCTTCATCTTCATCCTCTTCTACTCGCATCGCATCTCCCATTGCATCCCATCTCCCATATTCATCCTCATATTCTTCCATCATCTCAGCTTCATCCTCATCTTCATCCTCTTCCATCTTCTCAGCTTCATCCTCTTCTACTTCCATCCCATCTCCCATATTCATCCTCATCTTCTTCCATCATCTCAGCTTCATCCTCTTCCATCTTCTCAGCTTTTTCATCATCTTCAACATGATGAAAAACCAACATGTTATCATTCCAATCGAAACCATAGATATTTAAAAAATAAATAAAATAGAAAACCCACATATCTAAATATATCCAATGTTAGTTTTGTTAAATAAAACACCAACTGAAAAAATTAACAAACTCAACTAGACAAAATCAAATTTACAAAATTAAAAAACAAAAAAACCAGTTAATAGTCCAGTAATATGATGTCTGGGCAGACAGAAACAAAAGCATACAATCGAACATCCACAGTTATCAAGAAAAAAAAAGAAACGAAATCAAAAGAAAAGAAAAGCAAGAACATAATGAAAAAGCCACACCCTTAATATTGCCAGAATAATAAAGAAAAAGAAAGAAAGAAACATATATTTTATATGGTATTGACAAGCAACTGTTGACAAGCCACACCCTCAATCTTCTATTTTCAAGAAAAAAAAGAAACATACTGTATTTTCAAGAAAAGAAAAAAGAAAAGAAAAATGAAATCAAAAGAAAAGAAAAGCAAGAACATAATGGAAAAGCCACACCCTCAATATTTCCAGAATAATAAAGAAAAAGAAAAAAAGAAACATATATATTTCGTATGGTATTGACAAGCAACTGTTGACAAGCCACACCCTCAATCTTCTATTTTCAAGAAAAAAAAAGAAACATACTGTATTTTCAAGAAATGAAAAAAGAACACAGTCGAATATCAGCAAGAAATATCAGCAAGAATATGATGTCTGGGCAGACAGAAAAAAAAGCATACAATCGAACATCCACAGTTATCAAGAAAAAAAAAGAAACGAAATCAAAAGAAAAGAAAAGCAAGAACATAATGGAAAAACCACACCCTCAATATTGCCAGAATAATAAAGAAAAAGAAAGAAAGAAACATATATATTTCGTATGGTATTGACAAGCAACTGTTGACAAGCCACACCCTCAATCTTCTATTTTCAAGAAAAAAAAAGAAACATACTGTATTTTCAAGAAAAGAAAAAAGAACACAGTCGAATATCAGCAAGAAATATCAGCAAGAATATGATGTCTGGGCAGACAGAAACAAAAGCATACAATCGAACATCCACAGTTATCAAGAAAAAAAAAGAAACGAAATCAAAAGAAAAGAAAAGCAAGAACATAATGGAAAAGCCACACCCTCAATATTGCCAGAATAATAAAGAAAAAGAAAGAAAGAAACATATATATTTCGTATGGTATTGACAAGCAACTGTTGACAAGCCACACCCTCAATCTTCTATTTTCAAGAAAAAAAAGAAACATACTGTATTTTCAAGAAAAGAAAAAAGAAAAGAAAAACGAAATCAAAAGAAAAGAAAAGCAAGAACATAATGGAAAAGCCACACCCTCAATATTGCCAGAATAATAAAGAAAAAGAAAGAAAGAAACATATATTTCATATGGTATTGACAAGCAACTGTTGACAAGCCACACACTCAATCTTCTATTTTCAAGAAAAAAAAGAAACATACTGTATTGTCAAGAAAAGAAAAAAGAAAAGAAAAAAGAACACAGTCGAATATCAGCAAGAAATATCAGCAAGAAACCCACATACTCAATCTTTTCAAGCAAGAAATATCAGCACATAATCAAACATTTTCAAGAAAAAAAGAAAAGAAAAGAGAAGAAAAGAAAGGGCAGAAGTAACATACCTAGGTATTGACACCTTTGTAGGAGTGTTGCCAAACAATACAGGCTGGTTGGGTCATCATCTACTTGCATCCCATCTCCCATATTCACCAATTCCATTGTCTTGATAAAACAATTCAAGAACAAGAGAAAGAAACAAGCAAGAACAAGAGAAATAAACTAGGAAACCCAAAGAAACCAAGAAAACTTTAAGAAGGAGTGAAAACAGAGAAAGAAACCCTAAGAAAACCTTAAGAAGAGTGAAAAGAGAGAAAGAAAATTTTTAATTTATATTTTTTGGCGGCAAAACTATGATGACCGTTGTATTCTCTTAACTCTTAACTCGTAAGTTATTTCCGTCCCTCTGAAGTTCTAATTTAGCTACTCTTAAAATTTATTATATTTACTAATTTATATTAGCTAATGTATATACATATTAAAAAATATATGTGTGGATGGACAGCTGAGAAATATATATTCTAATTTTAAGGAAATAAAATTCATTTTAATTATTAAAAATATGAGACATGATTGGGTTGAGAAAAAATTCATCCCAATATATATATATATATATAATTGATTATAGTTTGACTAATTACTTTGATTAATTTAATAAAAAAACCCGCGATTCACACTAAAATAAATATAATCATAATAATATTTATTAAAAAATTGGCTTTACTAAATGCTAACATCTTTTAAACAAGAGTAACAGAAGAAAGCTTGAGAAGAAGCATTTACAAAGACCTTAATCTAGATGACTTTAAAGAAACTTTGGTTATTGATACCACCATTTAGAAAAAATTCAACAGACGCTTAAACGAGGATTAAAATGCAATGAACATTATAATACAGAATGAAGAAGAGGTACTTACTTACCAGAGAGGTGACTACTTCAGTTGTTTGATGAAATACTTCTGAGGGATCTACACCACAGAACACTGGCAGGACCTTGGTATATTTGGTTCTGCTCCGCTCCATTATTACCTCCTTAAAACTTTTCCAGAGAAAATAGTGTTTACTATTTTCTCTGGAAATGTTTTGAGAAAACAATAACAAAAACACTATTTTGAAACGCCTCATCATTATCATGTAAAAAAACACTAGTTGTTTGTTGGGTGCACATGCAAAGAAGAGAGTGGTTCTGATCTGTAATATAATGGGGTAGGTGGTGGCGGTTTCGGTGAACTGAAGACAATGGATCTATGGAAGTGAAATGAGAGTCCAAAGATAATGTAAACTGAGAGAGAATGGACAGATCGCAGCAATAAGTTTTTGAGAAAGGTGAAAGAGAGAGACACGTAGAGATAGAAAGGTAGGAAGCGGAAAAGCTCAAGAGAGAAGAGTGGACGCAAAAAAATAAAAGCAAGCTCTCTTGTCAAATCACAAACTTTCACATTAGGTGAAATGAGGACTGACAAAAGCAATTAATGGCTCTGATCTCTGATCAACAGAACAGTAGTATCTCTCTCCTATTCCCCAAATAAACTTTAATCTCATACTACCATCCTTATAAACAAGAGAATACATCGATATTAGGCAAGGGACTCTCTCTGTAGGGAAAAAGCGAAAGACTATGCATGACACCAGAGATTATAAACTACAGAATAGGTGAATGAATGATACAGGGCTACACAGCACAGCTAGATAGTTTTAATATAATAATCAATGGAGTCATAGCAGCAGGGATTTTAACTACAATTGTTTAAAATTAAAAAAAAATGATATACTATTTAATATGTTTAGAATTTAAAAAAAATAATAATAATATTCTTCATCTTCAATCTTTATTAATAATTTGATAATATCACACTATCATTTTTGGAAAGAAAAAAGATTCAAAATTCCATAAGAAGCCAAGTTTTTGAGAAAGGTGAAAGAGAGAGACACGTATAGAAAGGTAGGAAGTGGAAAAGCTCAGGAGAGATGCAAGGAACCAAATAAAGCTCTCTTGTCAAATCACAAATTAGGTGCTCTGAGGATCTGACTCTGACTCTGATCTCTGATCAACAGAACAGTAGTCTAGCATCTCTCCTATTCCCCAAATAAAGTAACACAAACAGCGCAATTAAACTTCAATCTTATTAAGAAATTTTTCAAATTCATTTATTTATTTATTTTCTTCTCTTTAAATTAATCACACACTAAACTTAAACAACTATTAATTAACCTCCTCTTATATACATGCATGTTTTTAAAAGCAGAGGCAAAAAGTAATAATACTGAGTGAACCGAAACAGAGCTTCTAAGATTCATTCAGTTATATATAAGAAACTTAACACTACAAACAAAAGTAATAATACAGACAGATACAATGAATAAACCATCATAGAGCACAAACAAATATACATACATGACACGTACAGTATTAATAATGAGGATTTAAGAAAAAATAAAGGTATGGCATGGTATGGAGGGGAAGTTACCTTATCCTCAGCATTCAGCAGCAAGTAAAGGAAGATTATTGAGAAGAATCTCAACTCAAGAGGCTCAGTGTCGGGGGCCATCAAGAGGACTAGCTCAGAAATGCCTCTGTTCAGTGTCTTTTTTGAGCTGAGCTACAAATACAAAAAGAAATACATGTTTTATGGTCGCTGAAACAAAAAAAAAAAGAAAAAAAACGCAATAACACACTTAAAATAAATGGAAGAACCAATGAAATGAAATGAAAGCAGAGGCGAAAGAAAGTTCCTTTCCTGTGAGTTGAGCTGCTGCTTGTAGTTGGTAGCTTATCTTGTTGAACAAGATCTTCAACAGTATTGTTATTGTGAGTTGAGCTGAGCATCGGCCAAAGGTAACCACCATTTTTGTGATTTGATTGAAAGAAAGAAAGAAAACTTGAAGAAGAACATTCATTCAAGTCAGATTCAATGAATCGTTTGTTTAGAAGGAAGAGAAGATAACGAAAAGAAAAGGTAACCAACCATTTTTGTGATTTGATTGAAGGGTGAGAAGAGAAGAGAAGAGGGGGCTTAGGGTTTTTCTTTGGTGGAGAAGAGAGAGAGGGAGAAGAAAGAGAGGAATGAGTGAGTGTAATTAAATTAAATCCCGCCCAATTAAATTACATTTTTTACGTTTAAGCTAGATGCCAGTGAAAATTAAAATTAAACAATGAAAACATATATGTACGAGTAAACAAGAGAATACATCGATATCAGTAGCAAGGACTCTCTTTGGGGGAAAAGATACAAGGATTATAGACTACAGAATAGGTGAATGAATGATACAGTGCTACACAGCACAGCTAGATAGTTTTAATATAATAACACTATCATTTTTTGGAAACAAAAAAAGCTTCAAAATTCCCTAAGAAGCCAAGATTTTGAGAAAGTGAAAGAGAGAGACACGTAGAGAGAGAGAGAGAAAGGTAGGAGCTCAGGAGAGAAGCAAGGAAGCAAAAAAAAGAAGAAGTGCGCAATTAATAACCAATAAAGCTCTCTTGTCAAATCACAACATTAGGTGCTCTGAGGATCTGACTCTGATCTTCGATCAACAGAACAGTAGTCTAGCATCTCTCCTATTCCCTAAATAAAGTAACACAAACAGCGCAATTAAACTTCAATCTTATTAAGAAATTTTTCAAATCCATTTTTTTATTTATTTTCTTCTCTTTAAATTAATCACACACTAAACTTAAACAACTATTAAGCTCCTCTTATATACTTTTTAAAAGCAGAGGCAAAGTAATAATACTGAGTGAACTGAAACTGAGCTTCTAAGATTCATTCAGTTATAAAAAACTTATCACTACAAACAAAAGTAACAATACAGATACAATGAATAAACCATAGACTATAGAGCACAAACAAATACATGACGTACAGTATTAATAATGAGGATTTAAGAAAAAATAAAGGTATGGTATGGTATGGTATCGGAAGTTACCTTATCCTCAGCAGCAAGTAAAGGAAGATTTTTGAGAAGAATCTCAACTCAAGAGGCTCAGAGTCGGGTGCCATCAAGAGGAGAAATGCCTCTGTTCAGTGTCTTTTTTAAGCTGAGCTACAAATACAAATAAAAATACATGTTTTATGGTCGCTGAAACACACTTAAAATAAATGGTAGAACCAACGAAATGAAATGAAATGAAATAAAAGCAGAGGCGAAAGAAAGTTCCTTTCCTGTGAGTTGAGGAGCTGCTTGTAGTTGGTAGCTTATCTTGTTGAACAAGATCTTCAACAGTATTGTTATTGTGAGTTGAGCTGAGCTTGATTGAAGAGAAGAGAAGAGAAGAGAAGAGAAGGGGGCTAGGCTTAGGGTTTTTCTTTGGTGGAGAAGAGAGAGAGAGAGAGAGAGAAGAAAGAGAGGAATGAGTGAGTGTTATTAAATTAAATCCCGCCCAATTTTAGATGAAAAATCTTTGAAAATTGTAAATTGTAAATTTGTGATCTGAGATGAGACTGCATCTGCATGTTTCGGATTATGCATTGAGAGGTGAGAGAGACTAAGAGCAATGGTTGGTTATTTTGATCAGTTTTGTTTTGGCCCAATCCAATCCATCTTTAATTAATTATAATATAACTTTAAACTATAATATTTGCGCTGAAATCAAATTATTATAGATTACCTGCTAAAAAGCGCGCGCGTGGTCAAGTGTCCAAAGCACATTACATTGATTTGCATTGGAGAGGGCCACACTTGACTTGACAATCAGACACTACACTACACTGAGTAAAAGCAATGCAATGAATGGACTTGGGTCGGGTGTTATTTTCAGCAGCATCATCTTTGTTTTGTTTTGTTTTGGGCCCAATCCAATCCAAATATCCAATCCATCTTTGTTTTGTCACTTACATACATCGAGGAGGGAGGGATTTCTTAATTCTAAATAAATAAATGTTAATTAAAATGCTAATTAATATATCTGATTCTATATCCTATACTATACTACCGTAGAAGGAGAGGAGGGGGGAATAAATTATTATTATTAACTACTCAATGAAAGAATTAAATTATAGAACAGTTTCGGATCTTAAAAAAATTATTTAGAAAGTATCTCATAGACTTTCTTTTACATAGAGGGCCTATAAACTTATAGGCCGACCTATTTTATATTATTTATTTTAAATTAAATAAATAAATTATTATTTTAATGGTTTTGAATAATAAAATTATATTATTTTAATTATTTTCTTTAATTATTGAACGTCTTGTAGGCTTAAACAGGCTAACAAGTCTATGTCAAGACTTTTGTTTTTTAAATATACGTCATGCTAAATTTATAATTTGGGCGTGCACAAGCTAACGAATCTGGCCATGCCTAAAGTATTTTACATGTGTCTGACCTATTTAAGCTAAAGCCTATCTCTATCCAGCCTATTTACACCCCCCTACTTTTAACAATGGTTTTTCGTTGTTGATTAAATGTGAGTACTATAAACATGCTTTTAACGTTGGTTGGCCCGCCCCGCCCCGCCACCAACCCGCCAAAAACGGGACAGGGCGGGTTAACCCGCCATTAAATATGGGTGGGAAAAATGAACTCACCCCGTTTTATGGTGGGTTGGCGGGTCAACCCACCAACCCGTCAATTAAAAAAATAAATAATTAAAATTTAAAAATAAATTATATTTTATTAATTTTTCTAATATTATTTTATTTTATTTCACACTTCTTTTAATTTTTCTCAATCTCAATCTTAAATGTATACTAATATTTGTCAAAACATTCTTTAGGAACTCATTCGTCTCCATATAAAGATAACATTTGTCATAAATAAAATTGTTATTCTTTATTTTTTCTAAGAAGTACTAATGTAAAAAAAAAATTGGATATCACAAAAATTTAATGACAAATGAAATACTACTTAATTGTAAAATATATATATATAAAACCCGACGGGTCAACCCGTTTTGACCCACTTCTAGGCGGGGCGGGTTGAAGTGGGTTGGTGGGTTGAAAATCTCAACCCAACTCGTCCCGTTTTGGCGGGTTGACCCGCCGGGCAGTGGCGGAGCCACGTTGTGGCCTACAGTTGCCTTGGCACTGGCTTATTTAGCCACGTTCATTTAGCTACATTTGAAAAGTAGCAAATTCTGTTCAAATTTTTTGAAAATTAGCCACGTTTTGGTCGTAGCCAAAGAACCGTAGCTATTTGGGCACTAGCTGAATTTTTTGGCACTTGCTAACATGTCATGCTGGCTCCGCCACTGCCGTCGTGCTCAACCCATATTGTCACCCCTAAATTTACATATAAAGTAGAGTCATCAAAACAGGCTATCTCTTCCTGTTAGGCCCTAGCTCGCACGAGTTAAGGCAAAAAATCCTACAAATAAAAAAGCCTGCATGAGCCAAAAACTTATATAATCCCACGAGATAGGGCCTGTCCACGAGCCAAAATTTCATATAAGTCAATCATTTGTCATTAATTAAAATTGTGACAGTAGCAAACAGGCATCACCAAAACCTTATCTGAAATTTCCATCCCTGATCCATCTACCGCTCCCAACTTCTACACTATATAATCAACTATAATGGAAAGAACAAAAAATCTTTACGTAATCCTCCAAGACAAGCAATCAATGAGATAAAATAAACCATGTTGTCATATAATTGAATGGAAATTGATTTCTCCGGAGAAACTATTCCCCTATTACAGACTCATAAAAATGTCTCATCCATCTTTTTTCTTTAATATAATGAGTCCCG
The DNA here is from genome assembly GCF_033153095.1 of Gastrolobium bilobum. Lineage (NCBI taxonomy): Eukaryota > Viridiplantae > Streptophyta > Magnoliopsida > Fabales > Fabaceae > Gastrolobium > Gastrolobium bilobum. Next base: position 32,431 of record NW_026898046.1, on the reverse strand, counting down.
TATATTTAATGGGTATGCAGAAGAGGAATAATTTCTTCTGCAACATGAGAAACTAGGAAAACTATTGCCACTTTGTTATTCCTCACTTTAACATAAATTCGTTACATTAATTATGCATTTGCTACTTTAGAGTAATAACCAACAAAATAGCTTTAGGCTTCTTTTCAATGGTATGAGATTCACCATTATTGCCTTTATTTTATTTAGCTGTTGATTTCATTAGCAATTTTCGTCTAGCTTCTTTCCTTTGTCATTATTTTCTATCATCCCACCATAGCGGAATGTGGTTGACCCAATTCGCAATTCAACATATAGCTATGAGTTATGAAAGTGCTTGATGAAGTTAAGGTGAAAGTAAAGGACCGACAGTGAATTCTGAAAATATCTCTGTCCTTTGCAGAATCTGCATCATCGAAATTCAAAACTTAGATAGAAATATAAACCATCCAAATGGAAAAATAAAAGGACGTTTGAAAAATAAACACCAAAAATGAGAAAGATCATGTGGCAGATAGTAGGGGTGTTAACGGGCCGAGCCGAGCCGAGCTTTGATCTTAACGGGCCAAGCCTGTATTTAAACGTGTCAGACTGGCCTTAGCCTGTTACCTGTTACGAATATAATATTAGCCTGTGGCCTGGTTCGTTTACAAAAAATAAAAGCCTGTCTCAAGCCTGTGGCCTGTTTATTTATTAAAAATAAAAACCTTACATTCCAATTTGTAGCCGTATTCAGCCCATTAATCATGCACTGATATGTATTTTTTTGTAAGAAAATAATAGTTGTTTCTTTTATAATAAAAAAACATTAATATTAAAAAATCAAAATAACAACATCACCTTTACTTTATTTTACGTTGCTTTTCCTTAATTTTCTTCCACATTCTAGATTTTTTACATTAAATTTTCTTCCACATTTCTTAATATTCTAGATTTTTTACACTAGATTTGAACCCCACCAATAAATTTTCTTCCACATTTTACATTAATTTTTCTTCCACGGTCGCCGCCATAAGCATCATTATAAGCCGTGGAATCCGCATGGCTTATAAAAATAGATGATGAACATGACTTAGATCGGGGAGAAGAGATAGAGCAGAGACAGAAAACTGAGAAAAGGATGTTGAAATGATTAATATAAAAATATAAAAAATAAATAAATTTAATGTATACGGGCCAGCCTCCAAGGCTTCAAGGCCGGGCTTGGCTATGAAAGCCTGAGGCCTTTTAAATAAAAAAGCTTTTGCATGAGTATAAGTCTGGGCTTAATAATAAAAAAAGACGAGCCGAGCCGAAACGGGCCGGGCCTAAGGCCCCTGATAGGCCCTTGGCCTTATTATCACCCCTAGCGGATAGCATAAGTCCCACCACACCTAATAATTTCAATCATTTTTACCTTTCAAGAATCAAGTACTGGATTCGAGATAATTTACACTTTCAATCTCAGCCACTTTACCTTGAAGATCATCTCTGAAAATACACATGATAAAGCCCAAAAATGGTCAAATAGCCTACATAGTATACACAGCTAACCTCGTACACATGCATAATTGAAGTGAACTTTCTTCTTTTCCTTTTTTTCCTAAAATACAAGTATTGCTGAGTTTTAAATGCACACCTACACGGTGTCTCATACCCTTTTATAAAATTTACACATTTTAAATTGGAAAAATTAATTGTCATTTTTTTTTGTAAACAATTAATTGTCATTTTAAATTAGATGACTTTTATTTTAGGTCTCTCTGCTTCTAATTATACAGAGGAAAGAAAATATTAAAAATCATTAAATATATATTAAAACGATATAATTTTATTTAGAATAATATAAAATCATGTCCTTTAAAATAAAAAATATTTTCCCTTTTTTTTGTAACTAAATATTTTCCCTTTAAAATTTAAAAAAGAGGACTAAAAAAATAAATAGACAACCTTATAATTTTGAAGAAATGCTTATGATAAAATAAATAAATTTTCTCTCTTTCCACCAAACAGATCATGGATTTAAAACAACAGTTATTCAGTAATCTAGATCTATAAGCGAGCACAAATATCTAGAATTTTCTCCACCTTTCATATATATATATATATATATATATATATATATATATATATATATATATATATATTACATTTCTGTTTCAGAATATGGTAGTGGACTAGTGTCATCTCTATACATGTCCATGTATCATATATATTTGTCATCTTCTTACGTCATATATGTTTTTATCAATTAGGTAGAATAATTACTCCTTTTCAAAAAATATAACAACTCTTGTTGATAATTTTTACTAAATCGTCGTGAGTTTGATTCATGTTGATGCTCCTTCATAGGTCAATTACATGTAAGTACCACTGTAAGCACTTGCTGAAACATGTAAATAGAACAATTTTACCCCCTTTACTCTTGTCCCTTTTATGTAACCCTGCTCAATCATAATTTGAGGCTATATGATCCAAAGAGTTATCTACTCCTCTTATATAACTCAAAAACATTAACATATTGAATAATCTATGGACATTTATACTAGTAATTGACACTTCGGTATCATTCACAAAAATTTTAGAAAGCTAAATTTTCCATCCACATTAGACTCATCAGTCTTTACAAATAATCTTGTTCAATCATTCACAAAAAATGTCGATGTTGATCAGACTAATTATTAACCAAACAAGAACAATAGTGAAAATAAAAGTATAAAAATAGAAAGAATGCATGGTTACGTGACTTGTTGGTTATACAAACTCAAAGAAAATACAAATGAATGGAGGTCAATCTCAGTAGAGAACAAATCTGGGAAGCCAAAGAATTAAATTTGAATCCCATTTACAACTACATAGACAACAAATAATTGGTGTTATCAACTACATAGACAACAAATAATCCGAGTCAATCATTTGTGTAATAATCCGAGTCAATCATTTGTGTAGGATCATAAAGATCAAAGTCAGAATCAAAGTCCAAGTCCAAGTCTTCATTTAAGATTGAGCCTATTGAGCTTAAATTGGTAAGATGTGAAGCATAACTGCCATCCTGGCTTTGGTCAGCCAACCCCTGAAATGGCACAATATTACTTGTTTGCCTAGGACTAATCATCTCACCAGATGAAGAGGATATTTAAAAGGACTGACTTGCTGGGTTGCCTTAGACCTGATTCTTTTCAGTCGAAGTCTTTATTTCTGCAGCAATTAAAAAAACAAATAAAGTTCTATAAATGAAAAACTATGGTTTTATGAAATTAAAGCAGAAAGGAAAAGAAAAAAATACCTGCAGATGGCTGGCCACATGCGCCCTAGTAAGATGCTTCTCAGCCTTCATCAATTGAAGAATTTTTCTAGGTACAACCTCTGCAATCAAAAGAACATACAAATGTGTCAGACTTCATTAACAATAATGCCATGACATCTACTCCAGTGCACTACAGATTAGGAAGAGTATTTGAGAAAGCATTCAAAATAATGTTGAACAAAAAAATACAGCAATTGGAAAAATACAGCAAACATATACTTTTGCAATACAAAAAAAAAACCCAGAGTTTTCACAGGAATGGAAAAAGGCATCATTGTTCCATTTTTGGCAGCGAATGGAAGACACAGTTGGGACCAATTGGGCAGCTTCCAGCTCTCATGAGACCAAATTAATCATGATCGAATTAAGGAAAATTTGAATTTTGATTTGTTCAGTTTTCGAGAGATGCCAAATAAGTATATTAGCTTACTCCAAGGAAAGGATTACTGAAATAGAGGAATACATGGGCAGTGGATTTGTTTGTTATTTGGAAATGCACACTGGTATTAACAACGGAGAAGCCATTTTTTATTTTGGTGCAGATTCCAATATTATGACAGAAATTATATATCCAAATGGGGCTGAGACAGATGTTCGAAGAATTATGGTTGGATTCTGGGCAGTGGATGTGAAGACACTTGTGGAAATAAAGTTTGCAAAGAGAGGTGATGGAACTAGTTTTCACATTGTAATATTATTAGGATTTGATTGCTATTTCTACACAAAAATATAATAAAAGTATTGCTAAAATAAAGCAGAAACATCAATTGATTGACCAATTGTAGCAATTAATAACAATTAAGATAACAACTACTTTGCATTGTAGAGAAAGAGTGAATAACTTACTGTCAACACCCAAGTCATTAACAGCGGCCACAAAACACCGACCGATGTAGCTCTTCGGTCCAAACAACCCGAGACTGCTTTTGGGTTGATCGGTCCTCTTGGTTAAGACCTTTCTCAAGTTCTACATGAACTTCATCCTCATCTTCTTCCATCTTCTCAGCTTTTTCATCATCTTTATCCTCATCTTCTTCCATCTTCTCAGCTTCATCCTCATCTTCATCTTCTTCCATCTTCTCAGCTTCATCCTCATTTTCATCCTCATCTTCTTCTTCTTTCATCTTCTCAGCTTTTTCATCATCTTCATCTTCTTCCATCTCCTCAGCTTCATCCTCATCATCTTCCATCTTTTCAGCTTTTTCATCATCTTCAACATGATGAAAAACCAACATGTTATCATTCCAATCGAAACCAACATCTAAATATTGCGAAAAAAAAAAAAGAAAGAAAGAAAGAAAGAACCATTAATATTTAAAAAATAAATAAAATGGAAAACCCACATATCTAAATATATCCAATGTTAGTTTTGTTAAATAAAACACCAACTGAAAAAACTAACAAACTCAACTAGACAAAATCAAAAAACAAAAAAACCAGTTAATAGTCCAGTAATAAGATGTCTGGGCAGACAGAAACAAAAGCACACAATCGAACATCCACTGTATTATCAAGAACAAAATCGAAAGAAAAGAAAAGCAAGAACATAATGGAAAAGCCACACCCTCAATATTGCCAGAATAATAAAGAAAAAGAAAGAAAGAAACATATATTTCATATGGTATTGACAAAAGACAAGCCACACCCTCAATCTCTATTTTCAAGAAAAAAAAAGGAAAGGAAAGAACACAGTCGAATATCAGCAAGAAACCCACATACTCAATCTTTTCAAGCAAGAAATATCAGCATATAATCAAACATTTTCAAGAAAAAAAGAAAAGAAAAGAAAAGAAAAGAAAGGGCAGAAGTACCATACCTAGGTAATGACACCTTTGTAGGAGTGTTGCCAAACAATACAGGCTGGTTGGGTCATCATCTCCCATTGCATCCCATCTCCCATTGCATCCCATCTCCCATCTTCATCCTCATCTTCTTCCATCATCTCAGCTTCATCCTCATCTTCATCCTCTTCCATCTTCTCATCTTCATCTTCATCTCATCTACTTGCATCCCATCTCCCATTGCATCCCATCTCCCATATTCATCCTCATCTTCTTCCATCATCTCAGCTTCATCCTCATCTTCATCCTCTTCCATCTTCTCAGCTTCATCCTCATCTTCATCCTCTTCTATTTGCATCCCATCTCCCATTGCATCCCATCTCCCATATTCATCCTCATCTTCTTCCATCATCTCAGCTTCATCCTCATCTTCATCCTCTTCCATCTTCTCAGCTTCATCCTCATCCTCTTCCTCTTCTCCTTGCATCCCATCTCCCATTGCATCCCATCTCCCATATTCATCCTCATCTTCTTCCATCATCTCAGCTTCATCCTCATCTTCATCCTCTTCCATCTTCTCAGCTTTTTCATCATCTTCAACATGATGAAAAACCAACATGTTATCATTCCAATCGAAACCATAGATATTTAAAAAATAAATAAAATAGAAAACCCACATATCTAAATATATTTAAATAAAACACCAACTGAAAAAATTAACAAACTCAACTAGACAAAATCAAATTTACAAAATTAAAAAACAAAAAAACCAGTTAATAGTCCAGTAATATGATGTCTGGGCAGACAGAAACAAAAGCATACAATCGAACATCCACAGTTATCAAGAAAAAAAAAAAAAAAAAAAAAACGAAATCAAAAGAAAAGAAAAGCAAGAACATAATGGAAAAGCCACACCCTCAATATTGCCAGAATAATAAAGAAAAAGAAAGAAAGAAACATATATTTCATATGGTATTGACAAGCAACTGTTGACAAGCCACACCCTCAATCTTCTATTTTCAAGAAAAAAAAAGAAACATACTGTATTTTCAAGAAAAGAAAAAAGAAAAGAAAAACGAAATCAAAAGAAAAGAAAAGCAAGAACATAATGGAAAAGCCACACCCTCAATATTGCCAGAATAATAAAGAAAAAGAAAGAAAGAAACATATATATTTCGTATGGTATTGACAAGCAACTGTTGACAAGCCACACCCTCAATCTTCTATTTTCAAGAAAAAAAAAGAAACATACTGTATTTTCAAGAAAAAAGAAAAAAGAACACAGTCGAATATCAGCAAGAAATATCAGCAAGAATATGATGTCTGGGCAGACAGAAACAAAAGCATACAATCGAACATCCACAGTTATCAAGAAAAAAAAAGAAACGAAATCAAAAGAAAAGAAAAGCAAGAACATAATGGAAAAGCCACACCCTCAATATTGCCAGAATAATAAAGAAAAAGAAAGAAAGAAACATATATATTTCGTATGGTATTGACAAGCAACTGTTGACAAGCCACACCCTCAATCTTCTATTTTCAAGAAAAAAAAAAGAAACATACTGTATTTTCAAGAAAAGAAAAAAGAAAAGAAAAACGAAATCAAAAGAAAAGAAAAGCAAGAACATAATGGAAAAGCCACACCCTCAATATTGCCAGAATAATAAAGAAAAAGAAAGAAAGAAACATATATTTCATATGGCATTGACAAGCAACTGTTGACAAGCCACACCCTCAATCTTCTATTTTCAAGGAAAAAAAAGAAACATACTGTATTTTCAAGAAAAGAAAAAAGAAAAGAAAAAAGAACACAGTCGAATATCAGCAAGAAATATCAGCAAGAAACCCACATACTCAATCTTTTCAAGCAAGAAATATCAGCACATAATCAAACATTTTCAAGAAAAAAAGAAAAGAAAAGAGAAGAAAAGAAAGGGCAGAAGTAACATACCTAGGTATTGACACCTTTGTAGGAGTGTTGCCAAACAATACAGGCTGGTTGGGTCATCATCTACTTGCATCCCATCTCCCATATTCACCAATTCCATTGTCTTGATAAAACAATCCAAGAACAAGAGAAAGAAACAAGCAAGAACAAGAGAAAGAAACTAGGAAACCCAAAGAAACCAAGAAAACTTTAAGAAGGAGTGAAAACAGAGAAAGAAACCCTAAGAAAACCTTAAGAAAACAGAGAAAGAAACCCTAAGAAAACCTTAAGAAGAGTGAAAAGAGAGAAAGAAAATTTTTAATTTATATTTTTTGGCGGCAAAACTATGATGACCGTTGTATTCTCTTAACTCTTAACTCGTAAGTTATTTCCGTCCCTCTGAAGTTCTAATTTAGCTACTCTTAAAATTTATTATATTTACTAATTTATATTAGCTAATGTATATACATATTAAAAAATATATGTGTGGATGGACAGCTGAGAAATATATATTCTAATTTTAAGGAAATAAAATTCATTTTAATTATTAAAAATATGAGACATGATTGGGTTGAGAAAAAATTCATCACAATATATATATATATATATATATATATATATATATATATATATTATAGTTTGACTAATTACTTTGATTAATTTAATAAAAAAACCCGCGATTCACACTAAAATAAATATAATCATAATAATATTTATTAAAAAATTGGCTTTACTAAATGCTAACATCTTTTAAACAAGAGTAACAGAAGAAAGCTTGAGAAGAAGCATTTACAAAGACCTTAATCTAGATGACTTTAAAGAAACTTTGGTTATTGATACCACCATTTAGAAAAAAATTCAACAGACGCTTAAACGAGGATTAAAATGCAATGAACATTATTTACCCCCCCCCCCCCCCCCCCCCCAAAAAAAAACAGAAATGCAAAGAAGATTGAGAGAAGACAATCTTAGAGTTCTATTGGTTGTGTCCCCACAATCACAACATAATACAGAATGAAGAAGAGGTACTTACTTACCAGAGAGGTGACTACTTCAGTTGTTTGATGAAATACTTCTGAGGGATCTACACCACAGAACACTGGCAGGACCTTGGTATATTTGGTTCTGCTCCGCTCCATTATTACCTCCTTAAAACATTTCCAGAGAAAATAGTGTTTACTATTTTCTCTGGAAATGTTTTGAGAAAACAATAACATAAACACTATTTTGAAACGCCTCATCATTATCATGTAAAAAAACACTAGTTGTTTGTTGGGTGCACATGCAAAGAAGAGAGTGGTTCTGATCTGTAATATAATGGGGTAGGTGGTGGCGGTTTCGGTGAACTGAAGACAATGGATCTATGGAAGTGAAATGAGAGTCCAAAGATAATGTAAAGTGAGAGAGAATGGACAGATCGCAGCAATAAGTTTTTGAGAAAGGTGAAAGAGAGAGACACGTAGAGATAGAAAGGTAGGAAGCGGAAAAGCTCAAGAGAGAAGAGTGGACGCAAAAAAATAAAAGCAAGCTCTCTTGTCAAATCACAACTTTCACATTAGGTGAAATGAGGACTGACAAAAGCAATTAATGGCTCTGATCTCTGATCAACAGAACAGTAGTATCTCTCTCCTATTCCCCAAATAAACTTTAATCTCATACTACCATCCTTATAAACAAGAGAATACATCGATATCAGGAGCAAGGGACTCTCTCTGTAGGGAAAAAGCGAAAGACTATGCATGACACCAGAGATTATAAACTACAGAATAGGTGAATGAATGATACAGGGCTACACAGCACAGCTAGATAGTTTTAATATAATAATCAATGGAGTCATAGCAGCAGGGATTTTAACTACAATTGTTTAAAATTAAAAAAAAATGATATACTATTTAATATGTTTAGAATTTAAAAAAAATAATAATAATATTCTTCATCTTCAATCTTTATTAATAATTTGATAATATCACACTATCATTTTTGGAAAGAAAAAAGATTCAAAATTCCATAAGAAGCCAAGTTTTTGAGAAAGGTGAAAGAGAGAGACACGTATAGAAAGGTAGGAAGTGGAAAAGCTCAGGAGAGATGCAAGGAACCAAATAAAGCTCTCTTGTCAAATCACAAATTAGGTGCTCTGAGGATCTGACTCTGACTCTGATCTCTGATCAACAGAACAGTAGTCTAGCATCTCTCCTATTCCCCAAATAAAGTAACACAAACAGCGCAATTAAACTTCAATCTTATTAAGAAATTTTTCAAATTCATTTATTTATTTATTTTCTTCTCTTTAAATTAATCACACACTAAACTTAAACAACTATTAATTAACCTCCTCTTATATACATGCATGTTTTTAAAAGCAGAGGCAAAAAGTAATAATACTGAGTGAACCGAAACAGAGCTTCTAAGATTCATTCAGTTATATATAAGAAACTTAACACTACAAACAAAAGTAATAATACAGACAGATACAATGAATGAACCATCATAGAGCACAAACAAATATACATACATGACACGTACAGTATTAATAATGAGGATTTAAGAAAAAATAAAGGTATGGCATGGTATGGAGGGGAAGTTACCTTATCCTCAGCATTCAGCAGCAAGTAAAGGAAGATTATTGAGAAGAATCTCAACTCAAGAGGCTCAGTGTCGGGGGCCATCAAGAGGACTAGCTCAGAAATGCCTCTGTTCAGTGTCTTTTTTGAGCTGAGCTACAAATACAAAAAGAAATACATGTTTTATGGTCGCTGAAACAAAAAAAAAGAAAAAAAAAACGCAATAACACACTTAAAATAAATGGAAGAACCAATGAAATGAAATGAAAGCAGAGGCGAAAGAAAGTTCCTTTCCTGTGAGTTGAGCTGCTGCTTGTAGTTGGTAGCTTATCTTGTTGAACAAGATCTTCAACAGTATTGTTATTGTGAGTTGAGCTGAGCATCGGCCAAAGGTAACCACCATTTTTGTGATTTGATTGAAAGAAAGAAAGAAAACTTGAAGAAGAACATTCATTCAAGTCAGATTCAATGAATCGTTTGTTTAGAAGGAAGAGAAGATAACGAAAAGAAAAGGTAACCAACCATTTTTGTGATTTGATTGAAGGGTGAGAAGAGAAGAGAAGAGGGGGCTTAGGGTTTTTCTTTGGTGGAGAAGAGAGAGAGGGAGAAGAAAGAGAGGAATGAGTGAGTGTAATTAAATTAAATCCCGCCCAATTAAATTACATTTTTTACGTTTAAGCTAGATGCCAGTGAAAATTAAAATTAAACAATGAAAACATATATGTACGAGTAAACAAGAGAATACATCGATATCAGTAGCAAGGACTCTCTTTGGGGGAAAAGATACAAGGATTATAGACTACAGAATAGGTGAATGAATGATACAGTGCTACACAGCACAGCTAGATAGTTTTAATATAATAACACTATCATTTTTTGGAAACAAAAAAAGCTTCAAAATTCCCTAAGAAGCCAAGATTTTGAGAAAGTGAAAGAGAGAGACACGTAGAGAGAGAGAGAGAGAAAGGTAGGAGCTCAGGAGAGAAGCAAGGAAGCAAAAAAAAGAAGAAGTGCGCAATTAATAACCAATAAAGCTCTCTTGTCAAATCACAACATTAGGTGCTCTGAGGATCTGACTCTGATCTTCGATCAACAGAACAGTAGTCTAGCATCTCTCCTATTCCCTAAATAAAGTAACACAAACAGCGCAATTAAACTTCAATCTTATTAAGAAATTTTTCAAATCCATTTTTTTATTTATTTTCTTCTCTTTAAATTAATCACACACTAAACTTAAACAACTATTAAGCTCCTCTTATATACTTTTTAAAAGCAGAGGCAAAGTAATAATACTGAGTGAACTGAAACTGAGCTTCTAAGATTCATTCAGTTATAAAAAACTTATCACTACAAACAAAAGTAACAATACAGATACAATGAATAAACCATAGACTATAGAGCACAAACAAATACATGACGTACAGTATTAATAATGAGGATTTAAGAAAAAATAAAGGTATGGTATGGTATGGTATCAGAAGTTACCTTATCCTCAGCAGCAAGTAAAGGAAGATTTTTGAGAAGAATCTCAACTCAAGAGGCTCAGAGTCGGGTGCCATCAAGAGGAGAAATGCCTCTGTTCAGTGTCTTTTTTAAGCTGAGCTACAAATACAAATAAAAATACATGTTTTATGGTCGCTGAAACAAAAAGAAAAAAGAAAAAAACGCAATAACACACTTAAAATAAATGGTAGAACCAACGAAATGAAATGAAATGAAATAAAAGCAGAGGCGAAAGAAAGTTCCTTTCCTGTGAGTTGAGGAGCTGCTTGTAGTTGGTAGCTTATCTTGTTGAACAAGATCTTCAACAGTATTGTTATTGTGAGTTGAGCTGAGCTTGATTGAAGAGAAGAGAAGAGAAGAGAAGGGGGCTAGGCTTAGGGTTTTTCTTTGGTGGAGAAGAGAGAGAGAGAGAGAGAGAGAGAGCAGAAAGAGAGGAATGAGTGAGTGTTATTAAATTAAATCCCGCCCAATTTTAGATGAAAAATCTTTGAAAATTGTAAATTGTAAATTTGTGATCTGAGATGAGACTGCATCTGCATGTTTCGGATTATGCATTGAGAGGTGAGAGAGACTAAGAGCAATGGTTGGTTATTTTGATCAGTTTTGTTTTGGCCCAATCCAATCCATCTTTAATTAATTATAATAAAACTTTAAATTATAATATTTGCGCTGAAATCAAATTATTATAGATTACCTGCTAAAAAGCGCGCGCGTGGTCAAGTGTCCAAAGCACATTACATTGATTTGCATTGGAGAGGGCCACACTTGACTTGACAATCAGACACTACACTACACTGAGTAAAAGCAATGCAATGAATGGACTTGGGTCGGGTGTTATTTTCAGCAGCATCATCTTTGTTTTGTTTTGTTTTGGGCCCAATCCAATCCAAATATCCAATCCATCTTTGTTTTGTCACTTACATACATCGAGGAGGGAGGGATTTCTTAATTCTAAATAAATAAATGTTAATTAAAATGCTAATTAATATATCTGATTCTATATTCTATACTATACTACCGTAGAAGGCGAGGAAGGGGGAATAAATTATTATTATTAACTGCTCAATGAAAGAATTAAATTATAGAACAGTTTCGGATCTTAAAAAAATTATTTAGAAAGTAACTCATAGACTTTCTTTTACATAGAGGGCCTATAAACTTATAGGCCGACCTATTTTATATTATTTATTTTAAATTAAATAAATAAATTATTATTTTAATGGTTTTGAATAATAAAATTATATTATTTTAATTATTTTCTTTAATTATTGAACGTCTTGTAGGCTTAAACAGGCTAACAAATCTATGTCAAGACTTTTGTTTTTTAAATATACGCCATGCTAAATTTATAATTTGGGCGTGCACAAGCTAACGAATCTGGCCATGCCTAAAGTATTTTACATGTGTCTGACCTATTTAAGCTAAAGCCTATCTCTATCCAGCCTATTTACACCCCCCTACTTTTTAACAATGGTTTTTCGTTGTTGATTAAATGTGAGTACTATAAACATGCTTTTAACGTTGGTTGGCCCGCCCCGCCCCGCCACCAACCCGCCAAATACGGGTCAGGGCGGGTTAACCCGCCATTAAATATGGGTGGGAAAAATGAACTCACCCCGTTTTATGGTGGGTTGGCGGGTCAACCCACCAACCCGTCAATTAAAAAAATAAATAATTAAAATTTAAAAATAAATTATATTTTATTAATTTTCTAATATTATTTTATTTTAATTCACACTTCTTTTAATTTTTCTCAATCTCAATCTTAAATGTATACTAATATTTGTCAAAACATTCTTTAGGAACTCATTCGTCTCCATATAAAGATAACATTTGTCATAAATAAAATTATTATTCTTTATTTTTTCTAAGAAGTACTAATTGGATATCACAAAAATTTAATGACAAATGAAATACTACTTAATTGTAAACTATATATATATATATAACCCGACGGGTCAACCCGTTTTGACCCACTTCTAGGCGGGGCGGGTTGAAGTGGGTTGGTGGGTTGAAAATCTCAACCCAACTCGTCCCGTTTTGGCGGGTTGACCCGCCGGGCAGTGGCGGAGCCACGTTGTGGCCTACAGTTGCCTTGGCACTGGCTTATTTAGCCACGTTCATTTAGCTACATTTGAAAAGTAGCAAATTCTGTTCAAATTTTTTGAAAATTAGCCACGTTTTGGTCGTAGCCAAAGAACCGTAGCTATTTGGGCACTAGCTGAATTATTTGGCACTTGCTAACATGTCATGCTGGCTCCGCCACTGCCGTCGTGCTCAACCCATATTGTCACCCCTAAATTTACATATAAAGTAGAGTCATCAAAACAATCTATCTCTTCCTGTTAGGCCCTAGCTCGCACGAGTTAAGGCAAAAAATCCTACAAATAAAAAAGCCTGCATGAGCCAAAAACTTATATAATCCCACGAGATAGGGTCTGTCCACGAGCCAAAATTTCATATAAGTCAATCATTTGTCATTAATTAAAATTGTGACAGTAGCAAACAGGCATCACCAAAAACTTATCTGAAATTTCCATCCCTGATCCATCTACCGCTCCCAACTTCTACACTATATAATCAACTATAATGGAAAGAACAAAAAATCTTTACGTAATCCTCCAACACAAGCAATCAATGAGATAAAATAAACCATGTTGTCATATAATTGAATGGAAATTGATTTCTCCGGAGAAACTATTCCCCTATTACAGACTCATAAAAATGTCTCATCCATCTTTTTTCTTTAATATAATGAGTCCCGTATATTTAATGGGTATGCAGAAGAGGAATAATTTCTTATGCAACATGAGAAACTAGGAAAACTATTGCCACTTTGTTATTCCTCACTTTAACATAAATTCGTTACATTAATTATGCATTTGCTACTTTAGAGTAATAACCAACAAAATAGCTTTAGGCTTCTTTTCAATGGTATGAGATTCACCATTATTGCCTTTATTTTATTTAGCTGTTGATTTCATTAGCAATTTTCGTCTAGCTTCTTTCCTTTGTCATTATTTTCTATCATCCCACCATAGCGGAATGTGGTTGACCCAATTCGCAATTCAACATATAGCTATGAGTTATGAAAGTGCTTGATGAAGTTGAGGTGAAAGTAAAGGATGGGGACAGTGAATTCATAAAATATCTCTGTCCTTTGCAGAATCTGCATCATCGAAATTCAAAACTTAGATAGAAATATAAACCATCCAAATGGAAAAATAAAAGGACGTTTGAAAAATAAACACCAAAAATGAGAAAGATCATATGGCAGATAGTAGGGGTGTTAACGGGCCGAGCCGAGCCGAGCTTTGATCTTAACGGGCCAAGCCTGTATTTAAACGTGTCAGACTGGCCTTAGCCTGTTATCTGTTACGAATATAATATTAGCCTGTGGCCTGGTTCGTTTACAAAAAATAAAAGCCTGTCTCAAGCCTGTGGCCTGTTTATTTATTAAAAATAAAAATCTTACATTCCAATTTGTAGCCGTATTCAGCCCATTAATCATGCACTGATATGTATTTTTTTGTAAGAAAATAATAGTTGTTTCTTTTATAATAAAAAAACATTAATATTAAAAAATCAAAATAACAACATCACCTTTACTTTATTTTACGTTGCTTTTCCTTAATTTTCTTCCACATTCTAGATTTTTTACATTAAATTTTCTTCCACATTTCTTAATATTCTAGATTTTTTACACTAGATTTGAACCCCACCAGTAAATTTTCTTCCACATTTTACATTAATTTTTCTTCCACGGTCGCCGCCATAAGCATCATTATAAGCCGTGGAATCCGCATGGCTTTTAAAAATAGATGATGAACATGACTTAGATCGGGGAGAAGAGATAGAGCAGAGACAGAAAACTGAGAAAAGGATGTTGAAATGATTAATATAAAAATATAAAAAATAAATAAATTTAATGTATACAGTGAAAGATGGCTTCCTGAATCACGATTTTGGCACAAGAATCACCGGAAAAGGATAAGGAATTCGAGAGATATGAATCCAAGATAATATAGAACGAAATTGGAGTTTAAGGATTATAGGTAGGCGCCACAATTCGAAAGAATTGATAAGCCCAAGAACGCCACAAGAATTGAGCACAAACAAATATACATACATGACACACTTAAAAATAAAGGTATGGCATGGTATGGAGGGGAAGTTACCTTATCCTCAGCATTCAGCAGCAAGTAAAGGAAGATTATTGAGAAGAATCTCAAATCAAGAGGCTCAGTGTCGGGGGCCATCAAGAGGACTAGCTCAGAAATGCCTCTGTTCCGTGTCTTTTTTGAGCTGAGCTACAAATACAAAAAGAAATACATGTTTTATGGTCGCTGAAACAAAAAAAAAGAAAGAAAGAAAAAAAACGCAATAACACACTTAAAATAAATGGAAGAACCAATGAAATGAAATGAAAGCAGAGGCGAAAGAAAGTTCATTTCCTGTGAGTTGAGCTGCTGCTTGTAGTTGGTAGCTTATCTTGTTGAACAAGATCTTCAACAGTATTATTATTGTGAGTTGAGCTGAGCATCGGCCAAAGGTAACCACCATTTTTGTGATTTGATTGAAAGAAAGAAAGAAAACTTGAAGAAGAACATTCATTCAAGTCAGATTCAATGAATCGTTTGTTTAGAAGGAAGAGAAGATAACGAAAAGAAAAGGTAACCAACCATTTTTGTGATTTGATTGAAGGGTGAGAAGAGAAGAGAAGAGGGGGCTTAGGGGTTTTCTTTGGTGGAGAAGAGAGAGAGGGAGAAGAAAGAGAGGAATGAGTGAGTGTAATTAAATTAAATCCCGCCCAATTAAATTACATTTTTTACGTTTAAGCTAGATGCCAGTGAAAATTAAAATTAAACAATGAAAACATATATGTACGAGTAAACAAGAGAATACATCGATATCAGTAGCAAGGACTCTCTTTGGGGGAAAAGATACAAGGATTATAGACTACAGAATAGGTGAATGAATGATACAGTGCTACACAGCACAGCTAGATAGTTTTAATATAATAACACTATCATTTTTTGGAAACAAAAAAAGCTTCAAAATTCCCTAAGAAGCCAAGATTTTGAGAAAGTGAAAGAGAGAGACATGTAGAGAGAGAGAGAGAGAGAGAGAGAAAGGTAGGAGCTCAGGAGAGAAGCAAGGAAGCAAAAAAAAGAAGAAGTGCGCAATTAATAACCAATAAAGCTCTCTTGTCAAATCACAACATTAGGTGCTCTGAGGATCTGACTCTGATCTTCGATCAACAGAACAGTAGTCTAGCATCTCTCTTATTCCCTAAATAAAGTAACACAAACAGCGCAATTAAACTTCAATCTTATTAAGAAATTTTTCAAATCCATTTTTTTATTTATTTTCTTCTCTTTAAATTAATCACACACTAAACTTAAACAACTATTAAGCTCCTCTTATATACTTTTTAAAAGCAGAGGCAAAGTAATAATACTGAGTGAACTGAAACTGAGCTTCTAAGATTCATTCAGTTATAAAAAACTTATCACTACAAACAAAAGTAACAATACAGATACAATGAATAAACCATAGACTATAGAGCACAAACAAATACATGACGTACAATATTAATAATGAGGATTTAAGAAAAAATAAAGGTATGGTATGGTATGGTATCGGAAGTTACCTTATCCTCAGCAGTAAGTAAAGGAAGATTTTTTAGAAGAATCTCAACTCAAGAGGCTCAGAGTCGGGTGCCATCAAGAGGAGAAATGCCTCTGTTCAGTGTCTTTTTTAAGCTGAGCTACAAATACAAATAAAAATACATGTTTTATGGTCGCTGAAACAAAAAGAAAAAAGAAAAAAGCGCAATAACACACTTAAAATAAATGGTAGAACCAACGAAATGAAATGAAATGAAATAAAAGCAGAGGCGAAAGAAAGTTCCTTTCCTGTGAGTTGAGGAGCTGCTTGTAGTTGGTAGCTTATCTTGTTGAACAAGATCTTCAACAGTATTGTTATTGTGAGTTGAGCTGAGCTTGATTGAAGAGAAGAGAAGAGAAGAGAAGGGGGCTAGGCTTAGGGTTTTTCTTTGGTGGAGAAGAGAGAGAGAGAGAGAGAGAGAGAGAGAGAAGAGAGAGAGAGAGAGAGTGTTATTAAATTAAATCCCGCCCAATTTTAGATGAAAAATCTTTGAAAATTGTAAATTGTAAATTTGTGATCTGAGATGAGACTGCATCTGCATGTTTCGGATTATGCATTGAGAGGTGAGAGAGACTAAGAGCAATGGTTGGTTATTTTGATCAGTTTTGTTTTGGCCCAATCCAATCCATCTTTAATTAATTATAATAAAACTTTAAATTACAATATTTGCGCTGAAATCAAATTATTATAGATTACCTGCTAAAAAGCGCGCGCGTGGTCAAGTGTCCAAAGCACATTACATTGATTTGCATTGGAGAGGGCCACACTTGACTTGACAATCAGACACTACACTACACTGAGTAAAAGCAATGCAATGAATGGACTTGGGTCGGGTGTTATTCTCAGCAGCATCATCTTTGTTTTGTTTTGTTTTGGGCCCAATCCAATCCAAATATCCAATCCATCTTTGTTTTGTCACTTACATACATCGAGGAGGGAGGGATTTCTTAATTCTAAATAAATAAATGTTAATTAAAATGCTAATTAATATATCTGATTCTATATCCTATACTATACTACCGTAGAAGGAGAGGATGGGGGAATAAATTATTATTATTAACTACTCAATGAAAGAATTAAATTATAGAACAGTTTCGGATCTTAAAAAAATTATTTAGAGAGTATCTCATAGACTTTCTTTTACATAGAGGGCCTATAAACTTATAGGCCGACCTATTTTATATTATTTATTTTAAATTAAATAAATAAATTATTATTTTAATGGTTTTGAATAATAAAATTATATTATTTTAATTATTTTCTTTAATTATTGAACGTCTTGTAGGCTTAAACAGGCTAACAAGTCTATGTCAAGACTTTTGTTTTTTAAATATACGTCATGCTAAATTTATAATTTGGGCGTGCACAAGCTAACGAATCTGGCCATGCCTAAAGTAATTTACATGTGTCTGACCTATTTAAGCTAAAGCCTATCTCTATCCAGCCTATTTACACCCCCCCTACTTTTAACAATGGTTTTTGGTTGTTGATTAAATGTGAGTACTATGAACATGCTTTTAACGTTGGTTGGCCCGCCCCGCCCCGCCACCAACCCGCCAAAAACGGGACAGGGCGGGTTAACCCGCCATTAAATATGGGTGGGAAAAATGAACTCACCCCGTTTTATGGTGGGTTGGCGGGTCAACCCACCAACCCGTCAATTAAAAAAATAAATAATTAAAATTTAAAAATAAATTATATTTTATTAATTTTTCTAATATTATTTTATTTTATTTCACACTTCTTTTAATTTTTTTCAATCTCAATCTTAAATGTGTACTAATATTTGTCAAAACATTCTTTAGGAACTCATTCGTCTCCATATAAAGATAACATTTGTCATAAATAAAATTGTTATTCTTTATTTTTTCTAAGAAGTACTAATGTAAAAAAAAATTGGAGATCACAAAAATTTAATGACAAATGAAATACTACTTAATTGTAAAATATATATATATATATAACCCGACGGGTCAACCCGTTTTGACCCACTTCTAGGAGGGGCGGGTTGAAGTGGGTTGGTGGGTTGAAAATCTCAACCCAACTCGTCCCGTTTTGGCGGGTTGACCCGCCGGGCAGTGGCGGAGCCACGTTGTGGCCTACAGTTGCCTTGGCACTGGCTTATTTAGCCACGTTCATTTAGCTACATTTGAAAAGTAGCAAATTCTGTTCAAATTTTTTGAAAATTAGCCACGTTTTCGTCGTAGCCAAAGAACCGTAGCTATTTGGGCACTAGCTGAATTTTTTGGCACTTTCTAACATGTCATGCTGGCTCCGCCACTGCCGTCGTGCTCAACCCATATTGTCAGCCCTAAATTTACATATAAAGTAGAGTCATCAAAAAAGGCTATCTCTTCCTGTTAGGCCCTAGCTCGCACGAGTGAAGGCAA
This sequence comes from Gastrolobium bilobum, assembly GCF_033153095.1. Taxonomy (NCBI): domain Eukaryota; kingdom Viridiplantae; phylum Streptophyta; class Magnoliopsida; order Fabales; family Fabaceae; genus Gastrolobium; species Gastrolobium bilobum. The sequence goes on along the minus strand of NW_026898046.1, from coordinate 13,316 downwards.
AAAATCCTACAAATAAAAAAGCCTGCATGAGCCAAAAACTTATATAATCCCACGAGATAGGGCCTGTCCACGAGCCAAAATTTCATATAAGTCAATCATTTGTCATTAATTAAAATTGTGACAGTAGCAAACAGGCATCACCAAAACCTTATCTGAAATTTCCATCCCTGATCCATCTACCGCTCCCAACTTCTACACTATATAATCAACTATAATGGAAAGAACAAAAAATATTTACGTAATCCTCCAAGACAAGCAATCAATGAGATAAAATAAACCATGTTGTCATATAATTGAATGGAAATTGATTTCTCCGGAGAAACTATTCCCCTATTACAGACTCATAAAAATGTCTCATCCATCTTTTTTCTTTAATATAATGAGTCCCGTATATTTAATGGGTATGCAGAAGAGGAATAATTTCTTCTGCAACATGAGAAACTAGGAAAACTATTGCCACTTTGTTATTCCTCACTTTAACATAAATTCGTTACATTAATTATGCATTTGCTACTTTAGAGTAATAACCAACAAAATAGCTTTAGGCTTCTTTTCAATGGTATGAGATTCACCATTATTGCCTTTATTTTATTTAGCTGTTGATTTCATTAGCAATTTTCGTCTAGCTTCTTTCCTTTGTCATTATTTTCTATCATCCCACCATAGCGGAATGTGGTTGACCCAATTCGCAATTCAGCATATAGCTATGAGTTATGAAAGTGCTTGATGAAGTTGAGGTGAAAGTAAAGGATGGGGACTGTGAATTCAGAAAATATCTCTGTCCTTTGCAAAATCTGCATCATCGAAATTCAAAACTTAGATAGAAATATAAACCATCCAAATGGAAAAATAAAAGGACGTTTGAAAAATAAACACCAAAAATGAGAAAGATCATGTGGCAGATAGTAGGGGTGTTAACGGGCCGAGCCGAGCTTTGATCTTAACGGGCCAAGCCTGTATTTAAACGTGTCAGACTGGCCTTAGCCTGTTACCTGTTACGAATATAATATTAGCCTGTGGCCTGGTTCGTTTACAAAAAATAAAAGCCTGTCTCAAGCCTGTAGCCTGTTTATTTATTAAAAATAAAAACCTTACATTCCAATTTGTAGCCGTATTCAGCCCATTAATCATGCACTGATATGTATTTTTTTTGTAAGAAAATAATAGTTGTTTCTTTTATAATAAAAAAACATTAATATTAAAAAATCAAAATAACAACATCACCTTTACTTTATATTACGTTGCTTTTCCTAAATTTTCTTCCACATTCTAGATTTTTTACATTAAATTTTCTTCCATATTTCTTAATATTCTAGATTTTTTACACTAGATTTGAACCCCACCAGTAAATTTTCTTCCACATTTTACATTAATTTTTTTTCCACGGTCGCCGCCATAAGCATCATTATAAGCCGTGGAATCCGCATGGCTTATAAAAATAGATGATGAACATGACTTAGATCGGGGAGAAGAGATAGAGCAGAGACAGAAAACTGAGAAAAGGATGTTGAAATGATTAATATAAAAATATAAAAAATAAATAAATTTAATGTATACGGGCCAGCCTCCAAGGCTTCAAGGCCGGGCTTGGCTATGAAAGCCTGAGGCCTTTTAAATAAAAAAGCTTTTGCATGAGTATAAGTCTGGGCTTAATAATAAAAAAAGACGAGCCGAGCCGAAACGGGCCGGGCCTAAGGCCCCTGATAGGCCCTTGGCCTTATTATCACCCCTAGCGGATAGCATAAGTCCCACCACACCTAATAATTTCAATCATTTTTACCTTTCAAGAATCAAGTACTGGATTCGAGATAATTTACACTTTCAATCTCAGCCACTTTACCTTGAAGATCATCTCTGAAAATACACATGATAAAGCCCAAAAATGGTCAAATAGCCTACATAGTATACACAGCTAACCTCGTACACATGCATAATTGAAGTGAACTTTCTTCTTTTCCTTTTTTTCCTAAAATACAAGTATTGCTGAGTTTTAAATGCACACCTACACGGTGTCTCATACCCTTTTATAAAATTTACACATTTTAAATTGGAAAAATTAATTGTCATTTTTTTTTGTAAACAATTAATTGTCATTTTAAATTAGATGACTTTTATTTTAGGTCTCTCTGCTTCTAATTATACAGAGGAAAGAAAATATTAAAAATCATTAAATATATATTAAAACGATATAATTTTATTTAGAATAATATAAAATCATGTCCTTTAAAATAAAAAATATTTTCCCTTTTTTTTTGTAACTAAATATTTTCCCTTTAAAATTTAAAAAATAGGACTAAAAAAATAAATAGACAACCTTATAATTTTGAAGAAATGCTTATGATAAAATAAATAAATTTTCTCTCTTTCCACCAAACAGATCATGGATTTAAAACAACAGTTATTCAGTAATCTAGATCTATAAGCAAGCACAAATATCTAGAATTTTCTCCACCTTTCATATATATATATATATATATATATATATATATATATATATTATTATATATATATATATTATATAAGACATTTCTGTTTCAGAATATGGTAGTGGACTAGTGTCGTCTCTATACAAGTCCATGTATCATATATATTTGTCATCTTCTTACGTCATATATGTTTTTATCAATTAGGTAGAATAATTACTCCTTTTCAAAAAATATAACAACTCTTGTTGATAATTTTTACTAAATCGTCGTGAGTTTGATTCATGTTGATGCTCCTTCATAGGTCAATTACATGTAAGTACCACTGTAAGCACTTGCTGAAACATGTAAATAGAACAATTTTACCCCCTTTACTCTTGTCCCTTTTATGTAACCCTGCTCAATCATAATTTGAGGCTATATGATCCAAAGAGTTATCTACTCCTCTTATATAACTCAAAAACATTAACATATTGAATAATCTATGGACATTTATACTAGTAATTGACACTTCGGTATCATTCACAAAAATTTTAGAAAGCTAAATTTTCCATCCACATTAGACTCATCAGTCTTTACAAATAATCTTGTTCAATCATTCACAAAAAATGTCGATGTTGATCAGACTAATTATTAACCAAACAAGAACAATAGTGAAACTAAAAGTATAAAAATAGAAAGAATGCATGGTTACGTGACTTGTTGGTTATACAAACTCAAAGAAAATACAAATGAATGGAGGTCAATCTCAGTAGAGAACAAATCTAGGAAGCCAAAGAATTAAATTTGAATCCCATTTACAACTACATAGACAACAAATAATTGGTGTTATCAACTACATAGACAACAAATAATCCGAGTCAATCATTTGTGTAATAATCCGAGTCAATCATTTGTGTAGGATCATAAAGATCAAAGTCAGAATCAAAGTCCAAGTCCAAGTCTTCATTTAAGATTGAGCCTATTGAGCTTAAATTGGTAAGATGTAAAGCATAACTGCCATCCTGGCTTTGGTCAGCCAACCCCTGAAATGGCACAATATTACTTGTTTGCCTAGGACTAATCATCTCACCAGATGAAGAGGATATTTAAAAGGACTGACTTGCTGGGTTGCCTTAGACCTGATTCTTTTCAGTCGAAGTCTTTATTTCTTCAGCAATTAAAAAAACAAATAAAGTTCTATAAATGAAAAACTATGGTTTTATGAAATTAAAGAAGAAAGGAAAAGAATAAAATACCTGCAGATGGCTGGCCACATGCGCCCTAGTAAGATGCTTCTCAGCCTTCATCAATTGAAGAATTTTTCTAGGTACAACCTCTGCAATCAAAAGAACATACAAATGTGTCAGACTTCATTAACAATAATGCCATGACATCTACTCCAGTGCACTACAGATTAGGAAGAGTATTTGATAAAACATTCAAAATAATGTTGAACAAAAAAATACAGCAATTCGAAAAATACAGCAAACATATACTTTTGCAATACAAAAAAAAAAACCCAGAGTTTTCACAGGAATGGAAAAAGGCATCATTGTTCCATTTTTGGCAGCGAATGGAAGACACAGTTGGGACCAATTGGGAAGCTTCCAGCTCTCATGAGACCAAATTAATCATGATCGAATTAAGGAAAATTTGAATTTTGATTTGTTCAGTTTTCGAGAGATGCCAAATAATTATATTAGCTTACTCCAAGGAAAGGATTACTGAAATAGAGGAATACATGGGCAGTGGATTTGTTTGTTATTTGGAAATGCACACTGGTATTAACAACGGAGAAGCCATTTTTTATTTTGGTGCAGATTCCAATATTATGACAGAAATTATATATCCAAGTGGGGCTGAGACAGATGTTCGAAGAATTATGGTTGGATTCTGGGCAGTGGATGTGAAGACACTTGTGGAAATAAAGTTTGCAAAGAGAGGTGATGGAACTAGTTTTCACATTGTAATATTATTAGGATTTGATTCATATTTCTACACAAAAATATAATAAAAGTATTGCTAAAATAAAGCAGAAACATCAATTGATTGACCAATTGTAGCAATTAATAACAATTAAGATAACAACTACTTTGCATTGTAGAGAAAGAGTGAATAACTTACTCTCAACACCCAAGTCATTAACAGCGGCCACAAAACACCGACCGATGTAGCTCTTCGGTCCAAACAACCCGAGACTGCTTTTGGGTTGATCGGTCCTCTTGGTTAAGACCTTTCTCAAGTTCTTCATGAACTTCATCCTCATCTTCTTCCATCTTCTCAGCTTTTTCATCATCTTTATCCTCATCTTCTTCCATCTTCTCAGCTTCATCCTCATCTTCATCTTCTTCCATCTTCTCAGCTTCATCCTCATTTTCATCCTCATCTTCTTCCATCTTCTCAGCTTTTTCATCATCTTCATCTTCTTTCATCTCCTCAGCTTCATCCTCATCATCTTCCATCTTTTCAGCTTTTTCATCATCTTCAACATGATGAAAAACCAACATGTTATCATTCCAATCGAAACCAACATCTAAATATTGCGAAAAAAACAAACGAAAGAAAGAAATAAAGAACCATTAATATTTAAAAAATAAATAAAATGGAAAACCCACATATCTAAATATATCCAATGTTAGTTTTGTTAAATAAAACACCAACTGAAAAAACTAACAAACTCAACTAGACAAAATCAAAAAACAAAAAAACCAGTTAATAGTCCAGTAATAAGATGTCTGGGCAGACAGAAACAAAAGCACACAATCGAACATCCACTGTATTATCAAGAAAAAAAAGAAACGAAATCGAAAGAAAAGAAAAGCAAGAACATAATGGAAAAGCCACACCCTCAATATTGCCAGAATAATAAAGAAAAAGAAAGAAAGAAACATATATTTCATATGGTATTGACAAAAGACAAGCCACACCCTCAATCTCTATTTTCAAGAAAAAAAAAAGGAAAGGAAAGAACACAGTCGAATATCAGCAAGTAACCCACATACTCAATCTTTTCAAGCAAGAAATATCAGCATATAATCAAACATTTTCAAGAAAAAAAGAAAAGAAAAGAAAAGAAAAGAAAGGGCAGAAGTACCATACCTAGGTAATGACACCTTTGTAGGAGTGTTGCCAAACAATACAGGCTGGTTGGGTCATCATCTCCCATTACATCCCATCTCCCATTGCATCCCATCTCCCATATTCATCCTCATCTTCTTCCATCATCTCAGCTTCATCCTCATCTTCATCCTCTTCCATCTTCTCATCTTCATCCTCATCTACTTGCATCCCATCTCCCATTGCATCCCATCTCCCATATTCATCCTCATCTTCTTCCATCATCTCAGCTTCATCCTCATCTTCATCCTCTTCCATCTTCTCAGCTTCATCTTCATCTTCATCCTCTCCTCTTCTACTTGCATCGCATCTCCCATTGCATCCCATCTCCCATATTCATCCTCATATTCTTCCATCATCTCAGCTTCATCCTCATCTTCATCCTCTTCCATCTTCTCAGCTTCATCCTCTTCTACTTGCATCCCATCTCCCATATTCATCCTCATCTTCTTCCATCATCTCAGCTTCATCCTCTTCCATCTTCTCAGCTTTTTCATCATCTTCAACATGATGAAAAACCAACATGTTATCATTCCAATCGAAACCATAGATATTTAAAAAATAAATAAAATAGAAAACCCACATATCTAAATATATCCAATGTTAGTTTTGTTAAATAAAACACCAACTGAAAAAATTAACAAAATCAACTAGACAAAATCAAATTTACAAAATTAAAAAACAAAAAAACCAGTTAATAGTCCAGTAATATGATGTCTGGGCAGACAGAAACAAAAGCATACAATCGAACATCCACAGTTATCAAGAAAAAAAAAGAAACGAAATCAAAAGAAAAGAAAAGAAAAGCAAGAACATAATGAAAAAGCCACACCCTTAATATTGCCAGAATAATAAAGAAAAAGAAAGAAAGAAACATATATTTTATATGGTATTGACAAGCAACTGTTGACAAGCCACACCCTCAATCTTCTATTTTCAAGAAAAAAAAGAAACATACTGTATTTTCAAGAAAAGAAAAAAGAAAAGAAAAACGAAATCAAAAGAAAAGAAAAGCAAGAACATAATGGAAAAGCCACACCCTCAATATTGCCAGAATAATAAAGAAAAAGAAAAAAAGAAACATATATATTTCGTATGGTATTGACAAGCAACTGTTGACAAGCCACACCCTCAATCTTCTATTTTCAAGAAAAAAAAGAAACATACTGTATTTTCAAGAAAAGGAAAAAGAAAAGAAAAAAGAACACAGTCGAATATCAGCAAGAAATATCAGCAAGAATATGATGTCTGGGCAGACAGAAACAAAAGCATACAATCGAACATCCACAGTTATCAAGAAAAAAAAAGAAACGAAATCAAAAGAAAAGAAAAGCAAGAACATAATGGAAAAGCCACACCCTCAATATTGCCAGAATAATAAAGAAAAAGAAAGAAAGAAACATATATATTTCGTATGGTATTGACAAGCAACTGTTGACAAGCCACACCCTCAATCTTCTATTTTCAAGAAAAAAAAGAAACATACTGTATTTTCAAGAAAAGAAAAAAGAACACAGTCGAATATCAGCAAGAAATATCAGCAAGAATATGATGTCTGGGCAGACAGAAACAAAAGCATACAATCGAACATCCACAGTTATCAAGAAAAAAAAAGAAACGAAATCAAAAGAAAAGAAAAGCAAGAACATAATGGAAAAGCCACACCCTCAATATTGCCAGAATAATAAAGAAAAAGAAAGAAAGAAACATATATATTTCGTATGGTATTGACAAGCAACTGTTGACAAGCCACACCCTCAATCTTCTATTTTCAAGAAAAAAAAGAAACATACTGTATTTTCAAGAAAAGAAAAAAGAAAAGAAAAACGAAATCAAAAGAAAAGAAAAGCAAGAACATAATGGAAAAGCCACACCCTCAATATTGCCAGAATAATAAAGAAAAAGAAAGAAAGAAACATATATTTCATATGGTATTGACAAGCAACTGTTGACAAGCCACACCCTCAATCTTCTATTTTCAAGAAAAAAAAGAAACATACTGTATTGTCAAGAAAAGAAAAAAGAAAAGAAAAAAGAACACAGTCGAATATCAGCAAGAAATATCAGCAAGAAACCCACATACTCAATCTTTTCAAGCAAGAAATATCAGCACATAATCAAACATTTTCAAGAAAAAAAGAAAAGAAAAGAGAAGAAAAGAAAGGGCAGAAGTAACATACCTAGGTATTGACACCTTTGTAGGAGTGTTGCCAAACAATACAGGCTGGTTGGGTCATCATCTACTTGCATCCCATCTCCCATATTCACCAATTCCATTGTCTTGATAAAACAATCCAAGAACAAGAGAAAGAAACAAGCAAGAACAAGAGAAATAAACTAGGAAACCCAAAGAAACCAAGAAAACTTTAAGAAGGAGTGAAAACAGAGAAAGAAACCCTAAGAAAACCTTAAGAAGAGTGAAAAGAGAGAAAGAAAATTTTTAATTTATATTTTTTGGCGGCAAAACTATGATGACCGTTGTATTCTCTTAACTCTTAACTCGTAAGTTATTTCCGTCCCTCTGAAGTTCTAATTTAGCTACTCTTAAAATTTATTATATTTACTAATTTATATTAGCTAATGTATATACATATTAAAAAATATATGTGTGGATGGACAGCTGAGAAATATATATTCTAATTTTAAGGAAATAAAATTCATTTTAATTATTAAAAATATGAGACATGATAAAAATTCATCACAATATATATATATATATATATAATTCATTATAGTTTGACTAATTACTTTGATTAATTTAATAAAAAAACCCGCGATTCACACTAAAATAAATATAATCATAATAATATTTATTAAAAAATTGGCTTTACTAAATGCTAACATCTTTTAAACAAGAGTAACAGAAGAAAGCTTGAGAAGAAGCATTTACAAAGACCTTAATCTAGATGACTTTAAAGAAACTTTGGTGACCACCATTTAGAAAAAATTCAACAGACGCTTAAACGAGGATTTGCAATGAAATATAATACAGAAATGCAAAGAAGAGGAGAAGACAATCTGAGAGGTGATACTTCAGTTGTTGGATGACCACACCACAGAACACTGGCAGGACCTTGGTATATTTGGTTCTGCTCCGCTCCATTATTACCTCCTTAAAACTTTTCCAGAGAAAATAGTGTTTACTATTTTCTCTGGAAATGTTTTGAGAAAACAATAACAAAAACACTATTTTGAAACGCCTCATCATTATCATGTAAAAAAACACTAGTTGTTTGTTGGGTGCACATGCAAAGAAGAGAGTGGTTCTGATCTGTAATATAATGGGGTAGGTGGTGGCGGTTTCGGTGAACTTAAGACAATGGATCTATGGAAGTGAAATGAGAGTCCAAAGATAATGTAAACTGAGAGAGAATGGACAGATCGCAGCAATAAGTTTTTGAGAAAGGTGAAAGAGAGAGACACGTAGAGATAGAAAGGTAGGAAGCGGAAAAGCTCAAGAGAGAAGAGTGGACGCAAAAAAATAAAAGCAAGCTCTCTTGTCAAATCACAAACTTTCACATTAGGTGAAATGAGGACTGACAAAAGCAATTAATGGCTCTGATCTCTGATCAACAGAACAGTAGTATCTCTCTCCTATTCCCCAAATAAACTTTAATCTCATACTACCATCCTTATAAACAAGAGAATACATCGATATTAGGAGCAAGGGACTCTCTCTGTAGGGAAAAAGCGAAAGACTATGCATGACACCAGAGATTATAAACTACAGAATAGGTGAATGAATGATACAGGGCTACACAGCACAGCTAGATAGTTTTAATATAATAATCAATGGAGTCATAGCAGCAGGGATTTTAACTACAATTGTTTAAAATTAAAAAAAAATGATATACTATTTAATATGTTTAGAATTTAAAAAAAATAATAGTAATATTCTTCATCTTCAATCTTTATTAATAATTTGATAATATCACACTATCATTTTTGGAAAGAAAAAAGATTCAAAATTCCATAAGAAGCCAAGTTTTTGAGAAAGGTGAAAGAGAGAGACGCGTATAGAAAGGTAGGAAGTGGAAAAGCTCTGGAGAGATGCAAGGAACCAAATAAAGCTCTCTTGTCAAATCACAAATTAGGTGCTATGAGGATCTGACTCTGACTCTGATCTCTGATCAACAGAACAGTAGTCTAGCATCTCTCCTATTCCCCAAATAAAGTAACACAAACAACGCAATTAAACTTCAATCTTATTAAGAAATTTTTCAAATTCATTTATTTATTTATTTTCTTCTCTTTAAATTAATCACACACTAAACTTAAACAACTATTAATTAACCTCCTCTTATATACATGCATGTTTTTAAAAGCAGAGGCAAAAAGTAATAATACAGAGTGAACCGAAACAGATCTTCTAAGATTCATTCAGTTATATATAAGAAACTTAACACTACAAACAAAAGTAATAATACAGACAGATACAATGAATAAACCAATATAGAGCACAAACAAATATACATACATGACACGTACAGTATTAATAATGAGGATTTAAGAAAAAATAAAGGTATGGCATGGTATGGAGGGGAAGTTACCTTATCCTCAGCATTCAGTAGCAAGTAAAGGAAGATTGTTGAGAAGAATCTCAACTCAAGAGGCTCAGTGTCGGGAGCCATCAAGAGGACTAGCTCAGAAATGCCTCTGTTCAGTGTCTTTTTTGAGCTGAGCTACAAATACAAAAAGAAATACATGTTTTATGGTCGCTGAAACAAAAAAAAAAGAAAAAGAAAAAATGCAATAACACACTTAAAATAAATGGAAGAACCAATGAAATGAAATGAAAGCAGAGGCGAAAGAAAGTTCCTTTCCTGTGAGTTGAGCTGCTGCTTGTAGTTGGTAGCTTATCTTGTTGAACAAGATCTTCAACAGTATTGTTATTGTGAGTTGAGCTGAGCATCGGCCAAAGGTAACCACCATTTTTGTGATTTGATTGAAAGAAAGAAAGAAAACTTGAAGAAGAACATTCATTCAAGTCAGATTCAATGAATCGTTTGTTTAGAAGGAAGAGAAGATAACGAAAAGAAAAGGTAACCAACCATTTTTGTGATTTGATTGAAGGGTGAGAAGAGAAGAGAATAGGGGGCTTAGGGTTTTTCTTTGGTGGAGAAGAGAGAGAGGGAGAAGAAAGAGAGGAATGAGTGAGTGTAATTAAATTAAATCCCGCCCAATTAAATTACATTTTTTACGTTTAAGCTAGATGCCAGTGAAAATTAAAATTAAACAATGAAAACATATATGTACGAGTAAACAAGAGAATACATCGATATCAGTAGCAAGGACTCTCTTTGGGGGAAAAGATACAAGGATTATAGACTACATAATAGGTGAATGAATGATACAGTGCTACACAGCACAGCTAGATAGTTTTAATATAATAACACTATCATTTTTTGGAAACAAAAAAAGCTTCAAAATTCCCTAAGAAGCCAAGATTTTGAGAAAGTGAAAGAGAGAGACACGTAGAGAGAGAGAGAAAGGTAGGAGCTCAGGAGAGAAGCAAGGAAGCAAAAAAAAGAAGAAGTGCGCAATTAATAACCAATAAAGCTCTCTTGTCAAATCACAACATTAGGTGCTCTGAGGATCTGACACTGATCTTCGATCAACAGAACAGTAGTCTAGCATCTCTCCTATTCCCTAAATAAAGTAACACAAACAGCGCAATTAAACTTCAATCTTATTAAGAAATTTTTCAAATCCATTTATTTATTTATTTTCTTCTCTTTAAATTAATCACACACTAAACTTAAACAACTATTAAGCTCCTCTTATATACTTTTTAAAAGCAGAGGCAAAGTAATAATACTGAGTGAACTGAAACTGAGCTTCTAAGATTCATTCAGTTATAAAAAACTTATCACTACAAACAAAAGTAACAATACAGATACAATGAATAAACCATAGACTATAGAGCACAAACAAATACATGACGTACAGTATTAATAATGAGGGTTTAAGAAAAAATAAAGGTATGGTATGGTATGGTATCGAAAGTTACCTTATCCTCAGCAGCAAGTAAAGGAAGATTTTTGAGAAGAATCTCAACTCAAGAGGCTCAGAGTCGGGTGCCATCAAGAGGAGAGATGCCTCTGTTCAGTGTCTTTTTTAAGCTGAGCTACAAATACAAATAAAAATACATGTTTTATGGTCGCTGAAACAAAAAGAAAAAAAGAAAAAAACGCAATAACACACTTAAAATAAATGGTAGAACCAACGAAATGAAATGAAATGAAATAAAAGCAGAGGCGAAAGAAAGTTCCTTTCCTGTGAGTTGAGGAGCTGCTTGTAGTTGGTAGCTTATCTTGTTGAACAAGATCTTCAACAGTATTGTTATTGTGAGTTGAGCTGAGCTTGATTGAAGAGAAGAGAAGATAAGAGAAGGGGGCTAGGCTTAGGGTTTTTCTTTGGTGGAGAAGAGAGAGAGAGAGAGAGAGAGAAGAAAGAGAGGAATGAGTGAGTGTTATTAAATTAAATCCCACCCAATTTTAGATGAAAAATCTTTGAAAATAATAAATTGTAAATTTGTGATCTGAGATAAGACTGCATCTGCATGTTTCGGATTATGCATTGAGAGGTGAAAGAGACTAAGAGCAATGGTTGGTTATTTTGATCAGTTTTGTTTTGGCCCAATCCAATCCATCTTTAATTAATTATAATAAAACTTTAAATTATAATATTTGCGCTGAAATCAAATTATTATAGATTACCTGCTAAAAAGCGCGCGCGTGGTCAAGTGTCCAAAGCACATTACATTGATTTGCATTGGATAGGGCCACACTTGACTTGACAATCAGACACTACACTACACTGAGTAAAAGCAATGCAATGAATGGACTTGGGTCGGGTGTAATTTTCAGCAGAATCATCTTTGTTTTGTTTTGTTTTGGGCCCAATCCAATCCAAATATCCAATCCGTCTTTGTTTTGTCACTTACATACATCGAGGAGGGAGGGATTTCTTAATTCGAAATAAATAAATGTTAATTAAAATGCTAATTAATATATCTGATTCTATATCCTATACTACCGTAGAAGGAGAGGAGGGGGGAATAAATTATTATTATTAACTACTCAATGAAAGAATTAAATTATAGAACAGTTTCGGATCTTAAAAAAATTATTTAGAAAGTATCTCATAGACTTTCTTTTACATAGAGGGCCTATAAACTTATAGGCCGACCTATTTTATATTATTTATTTTAAATTAAATAAATAAATTATTATTTTAATGGTTTTGAATAATAAAATTATATTATTTTAATTATTTTCTTTAATTATTGAACGTCTTGTAGGCTTAAACAGGCTAACAAGTCTATGTCAAGACTTTTGTTTTTTAAATATACGTCATGCTAAATTTATAATTTGGGCGTGCACAAGCTAACGAATCTGGCCATGCCTAAAGTATTTTACATGTGTCTGACCTATTTAAGCTAAAGCCTATCTCTATCCAGCCTATTTACACCCCCCTACTTTTAACAATGGTTTTTCGTTGTTGATTAAATGTGAGTACTATAAACATGCTTTTAACGTTGGTTGGCCCGCCCCGCCCCGCCACCAACCCGCCAAAAACGGGACAGGGCGGGATAACCCGCCATTAAATATGGGTGGGAAAAATGAACTCACCCCGTTTTATGGTGGGTTGGCGGGTCAACCCACCAACCCGTCAACGTCAATTAAAAAAATAAATAATTAAAATTTAAAAATAAATTATATTTTATTAATTTTTCTAATATTATTTTATTTTATTTCACACTTCTTTTAATTTTTCTCAATCTCAATCTTA
>NW_026898045.1:415000-435794 GCF_033153095.1 Gastrolobium bilobum | reverse complement strand
CTGACTCTGATGGTGTCTTTCTTAGCAAGACTTTTAGCAAGACTTAAGAGACTTTTGACTCAACCTCCTAAGGCCACTAGTCATGTGGTCCAGCAAGGTACAACTTTCCATGTTGATAGTCAAAATCATTGGATCCTTGGTTCTGGAGCCTCTGATCATGACAGGTAATCTCTACTCCATATTCTGAACCTTCTCGGGTCGCAAGATCGCCGATGACAGTTTTTCCCAGATTGCGGGACACGGAACCATTAAACTTTCTGAGCTGATTACTTTGACATCAGTCCTTTATGTTCCTTCTCTGACTTGTAATCTCATTTCCATTAGCAAGCTCACCTCTGAGTTGCATTACTTTGCTAAATTCTTTCCACATGGTTGTGTTTTTCAGGAACAGGACTCGGAGAGGATGATTGGCAATGCTAGAGAGGATGGTGGACTTTACTACTTTGAGGAGGATGTGACTCATGAAGTTGTTTTCGTAGAAAAAAACTCTATGTTTCCTTTTGATTCATGTAATGATGTTATGCTGTGGCATCGTAGGCTAGGCCATCCAAATTTTATTTATCTTCAGAAGTTGTTGCCAAACTTATTTATTAATAAAAGTCCAAGTTTGTTTTCTTGTGATATTTGTCAACTTGTCAAGCATACTCGTGCTCATTATCCTTCTAAAGTTCACCATTACTCTTCCCCATTTTCCTTAATTCATAGTGACATATGGGGTCCAGCCCGTGTTAAAAATATTTCAGGTACTCGATGGTTCATTACCTTCATTGATGACCATTCTCGAGTCTGTTGGGTGTATCTTCTCGAGAACCCACTGGGCTTGAAGGGTGGACAATGCACAGGCCCACCTACCTGTGCGAACAAAGAAATTCCACTTGAAAGAAAGTGGGGGGCGGCGAGGATCGAACCGGGTACACCGAGGCTCTGATACCATGTAAAGAACCTTGAGGTCACCACCCCAAAAGCTAGCTCAAAGGGTGGGAGTGCCCAAGGTCTTATAAATTTCACATTAGTTGCACATACAACCAATGTGGGACTATATATCTCAACATGCCCCCTCAAGTGCAAGTGGATCTGACACCATGTCTCAACCCAAAACCTTAAGGCATTGGGTTCATGGGTCCTTTCACTTGTATACTCTTCACTTAGCTCATTACCAACCAATGTGGGACTCATCACACTTGAATATCCCAACAATCTCCCCCTCAAGTGTGAAACCCACCATTGGTATGCTCCCCCTCAACCGAGTACCGCAAGCGCAAAGTACTCGACTCGCCTCCTAGCCAATAAAGGATAAGTCCGATGCTGCATCCGTGTTTAAAAAATTTCATGCCATGGTTCAAACCCAATTCCAAGTTGCTATACAAATTCTTCGTACAGATAATGGCAAAGAGTATTTTAACTCTATTCTTGGAGAATATCTTTCCCAACATGGCATCCTTCACCAAAGCTCGTGTCTTGAGACACCCCAACAAAACGGAGTTGCGAAAAGAAAAAACCGACATCTCCTTGAAGTTGCTCGGGCTCTTATGTTTACCACGAGTGTTCCTAAATATCTTTGGGGAGAGGCAGTTCTCACTGCCTCGTATCTGATAAATCGAATGCCATCTCGCATTCTGAAATTTCAGTCTCCTCTTTCTAGTCTTGTTCGTATCTTCCCTTCCTTCCGAGGGGTCTCCTCCTTACCTCTCAAGTTATTTGGTTGCGTTGTATTTGTCCATATTCCCTCCCATCAACGGTCTAAGCTTGATCCTAAGTCTCTCCAATGTGTCTTTATTGGTTATTCTCCTACTCAACGTGGCTATAAGTGTTATTCACCCTCTCTTCGTAAGGTCTTTGTCTCTATGGATGTCACTTTTTCTGAGAATGACCCTTTCTTCCCCTCGACTTCTCTTCAGGGGGAGTCTATAGGAGTAGATGAAGATCAGTCATGGAAACCTACTGATGCCACGGTATTACCTCTACTTTTGGAAACAAGGGGAGCTACAGAATCCTCACCATCAGGAGCCTCCTCAAAATGAGGACAAGTTTATAGCAGGCGAAAGCCTCCTCAAAGTGTGAATAACCCAGAGCCTCTACACTGCCAGGATTCTAAACCATGTTCTAGTTCCAGCACCCCAATACTTGAGTGTCATGGTGAAAATGATCTACACTTGCCCATTGCTCTCAGAAAAGGTACTCGATCTTGTACTACTCATCCTATTTCTAATCATATTTCATATGGAAAGTTGTCCCCAGGGTTTCGTGCTTTCAATACTATGTTGGATAGTACAAAGATACCGAGAAATATACATGAGGCTCTCAATGATAAAAAATGGAGGGATGCTGTCTTTGAAGAAATGAATGCTTTAGAAAGAAATGGAACTTGGGAGATAGTGACCCTACCCAAAGGAAAACAGGCAGTAGGATGCAAATGGGTGTTTACAATAAAATTCAATGCAGATAATAGCATCAACAGATACAAGGCAAGATTGGTTGCAAAGGGTTTCACTCAGACTCATGGGATAGATTATCATGAGACTTTTGCTCCGGTTGCTAAAGTCAATACCATCCGAGTTCTCTTATCTCTTGCTGCCAATCTAGATTGGCCTCTGCAACAGTTAGATGTGAAGAATGCATTCCTAAATGGTGACTTACATGAAGAAGTCTATATGGATCCTCCACCTGGTTTTGAAAAGGGAAATGGATCAGTGTGTAAACTAAAAAAGTCTCTATATGGATTGAAACAGTCTCCCAGAGAATAGTTCGACAAATTCACACAAGCAGTCAAAAAAAGAGGCTTCATTCAAGCACAGACTGATCATACTCTCTTCCACAAACACTCTAAGGATGGTAAAATTGCTATTCTTATTGTATATGTAGATGATATAATTCTTACAGGTGATGATATTGAGAAATTGAACACCTTGAAGAAATTTCTAGCAGCTCAATTTGAACTCAAAGACTTTGGCACTCTCAAATATTTCCTTGGTATGGAAGTTGCTAGGAGCAAAACAGGCATCACTCTAACACAAAAGAAATATGTTCTAGATCTTTTGTTGGAAACAAGAATGTTAGGGTGTAAACCTGTTGAGACACCTGTGGAACCTAATACTGAGTTAGGTATTGAAGATGGGAATGAGGTGGATAAAGAACAATATCAGCGATTGGTTGGTAAACTAATCTACTGATCTCATACGCGTCCTGACATTGCCTTTGCGGTGAGTATGATTAGTCAATTCATGCACTCACCCAAGGAGAAGCATCTTAGTGCAGTCTATAGGGTGCTTAGATACCTCAAGAATACTCCAGGAAGAGGATTATTCTTTAAAAAGGGGTATAAAATGACAGTTGAAATCTACACTGATGCAGATTGGGCAGGCTCATCAGTAGACAGGAGATCTACCTCAGGCTATTGCACCTATGTGTGGGGAAATCTTGTTACTTGGAGAAGCAAAAAGCAAACAGTGGTTGCAAGAAGTAGTGCTGAAGCATAATTTCGAGCTTTAGCTCATGGAGTTTGTGAAGGAATCTAGTTGAGAAGACTTCTTCAAGAGTTGAAGATTTCATATTCCCTACCAATAAAACTATATTGTGACAACAAGGCAGCTGTTAGCATTGCTCAAAATCCTGTGCATCATGATCGAACAAAGCACGTGGAAGTTGATCGTCACTTCATCAAAGAAAAATTAGATGATGGAAGTGTGCGTTTGATATATGTTCCAACCAAAGAGCAAAAGGCAGATATCCTTACCAAGGGCCTACACCGTCCAACATTCGAAGACTTGATTGGCAAGTTGGGAATGATCAATATTTACCTCCCAACTTGAGGGGGAGTGTAGAAAATCAGAATTCAAACATGTTTCCGTTTTTATTTCCTATTAATTAGGAGTGATTATGATTGATTAGGATTGGTTGTGATTGATTAGAATTGATTGTGATTAGGATTGATTAGTCATCGCTTAGTCATTCTTAGCAATTCTTTCTTGTATAAATACTCACTCATGTAAATTATTCAATATCAATATACAAAAACTTCTTTTCAATAAAGAAACTCCACAATATTTAATTATTTATTAAATAAATGGGGGCAGTGAGGATTGAACACTCTGATACCATGTAAAGAGTCAATTCAACCCAAGAACTTAAATTGTTTGGTGAAAACCACATTAATATTTTTTATATTAGATTTCTATAACATAAATAAACTAAAACAGAACAAAAAAACCAGCATTCACTGAGTTACTTAAAATTCAGAAAACAAAGCGCAAGGGTCTTGATTTCACTTTTTTCTTCCTGCTGGTAATTGACTTTCAACTTAACCTAAATCCCATATTTAAGCTTGATGGTTGAAATTCCTGAAATTAACTAATACTCAATTCTCTGGTGCATTTACCCTGTTTTAGCTCTTTAGAATTAACAAATCCATTAGTGTAATTCCAAAGAGAAAAGATAGTAAACAGAACAAGGTAAGCCAACCACACAAGTAGCTTTCTCTATTCCTAGATTTAGCCAAGGCTATGGTGTTTATCACAAAGATCAAGAACATGCATCAATTTCCCAACTCATACTTGAACATCAAATCAGTCTATGAGTGGATAGAAAGCATTAAGTAAAGAGATAAAAACTAAAACTCAGGAAATAGAAACTTAGGTTAAGTGTAAAGATCAAGTACATCATCCAATTCAAGTTACATCAAAATCATAAGAGAAATTAGCTAGACATGGTAGAGAAGAAAGAACAAGCTAAAAAAAAGCCAAACTTATGATAGAGCAAGAAGAAATGCAAGAAATTTTCAAGAACCCCTTGTTCTTGCCCTTCTTTTCCTATTTAGATCTAGTTCTCTTATCCTCTCTTCCTCCTTTTTCTCTCCTTCCCATTTCCTATTTATAGATCAAAATTAACATGTGCAGGGGAAGCAGCATTGCATGATTGTATAAAATTAATCTTATGTGAACCTTTGCTCCTCTGGATTCAGGTACTGACTGACATAATTCAAGATGACACTGAGCCTGCCAAGAAGAAATTCTATGAACTTAAGCTCTCTTTGCTTAAGGAAATTGGATGGGCTCATTTGGCTACATATGAGAGAGAGTGGATGCTTGTGCGTTTTCCCCCAGGCTTGCCCCTTTTCTAGGGTCTTCCCATTGTGGAGCTGTTGAGTAGCAATGCAAGGAGCCATGTCCTTTTCCTTGATAGTATCTAGCTTTGACAACAATTCATGCAACATTAAAATGGCCATTTTACACCAACGAGCTCACAGCTCAATTGGCAATTGCATCAGCACAAGTTTTAAGATATGATTGTTGATTTTGGAGTTTCGATTCTTTACCAAGCCACCTTTCCCCCTCCTTACCCAGATGCTTACAACTCCTATGTAAAAAATAAATTAAAAAGGAAAATAAAATGATCATTTTTTTCACATCTTGACATGGTCTTTGGACAGCCACCCCCCTTTGACATTAATCTTTCAGTTTTTCTTGTTCTATTGATAGTTCTTCCCAGTATTTATTTTGATTTTAGAATCCAGTATCTGTAGGGCCATTTTATGAACAGTTGATTGGAGTTTTCTTTCATTCTCTATCCTTTGCCGGGATTATGAACAGTAAACTTGAACTACGTGAATTGCACCAATAATGCTAATCATACAACTCTCAATATATCCTCTTAACTATTAGAACAGGTTGTTTCTACAATTATATTTGCCTAGAAAAATCACCCAATACAATAGGCTTCTAACATATCTTGGTCCATTTTACCGACCAACCTCTTTTAACTAGATATAATATTTAAATGTTAAAATTAAAATGTATTTTTTATGTATAAAATTACTAAAAAGAATATGTGAAAATAATTAATGGGAGTAAATTTGATTGTCAAAGAGACGGTGGAAGTGGAGTGATGGTGGTGGTGGAGTGATAGTGACGGTAGTAGTAACAATGACGATGTGATGGTGGTGGTTCTAGCCATGGTAGTTAAAATTTTGATTTAAATATGTTATTTTATGTTTTTGAGATTTTTTTCTTAATTAAAATGATTTCATCAAAATTTTCAAACGTTTTTACATTTTTACGATTTTTTTTTACGTTAGGATTTTACGTTTTACGATTTTGTATTCTCCTTCCGATCTTAGGTAAAATTTCATGGTTTTAGATGCGGTGGTGACAATGGCAAATGTTGAAATTGGTTAGGGTTGAGATTGCAGTGGTAGTGGCGATAGTGATGGCAACAATGGTGGAGGTTATGGTAGTGGCAATGATGATGGTGATAGTGACGACGAGAAGGTGAGAATGGTTGGGGTTGAGGCAAATTTGGATTATGAAAAAAATATTTGATTTTTGACTTATGCTTTTTTTAGAAGTATGAAATTCTAGCTTAGAAAAAAAAAGAATTTTTTTTTTTTTGTGATTTCTTATTTTAAAAGCAGATATGCAAACACTCATTTTTGGCAAGAAAGACCTTTTTTTTTTTTTTGAAGCCAAACAGCTTTTGAAGAAAAAAAGTCTATACATATAGGTTTTTATTTGAATTTCCTTGTATATTTTGATTGAAGAGTTGAGCAATTATTGACCAGTCGCTTTAAGAACAAAGAAAGCCATAAACAACCATATGATGTCATGGTTTTTTCCATTTTGATGAAAGCAAAATCTAATTTGTTTGGTTTAAATAGATTCTCCATACCAGGATTTTTCATTTCTTGCTTCTTCACTTGAAGAAATAGAATCACAAAGAAGAACCTGTTTGATTTTGTTCTGATTTTTTTGTAGAGTAGTTACTAAAATATGTGTTTTCTCTGTGTGTATGTTTTTTTTTTTTTAAAGTTAAAAATCAAAACACAAAACAAAAATAATTTAGACATATATTCTCTAAATATGATTTTAAAAATTAAAAAACAGTTATTTTAGAACTATTTTTTCAAAATAGGCTTTGTCAAATAATTTTTTTTTTTTCAAAAAATCAAAAAATTGTTTTTAAAACAAAATTCAAACAGGCCCATGTTTTAATTTTAATTTCTAAATGCAATGGTTTTCTTTAATGTACAATTAAGTTTTTATAGGATTACAATTGGATAAAGCAAAGAGGACCTGTTGTACGTTTATATTTAGCTCGCAAAGCATGCTGAAAATTGAGGAAATTTATAAATTGAACTGTAAGTTTTTTCGGTGAAAGAGAACTGTAAGTTCTATCACTGCAATTCACAAAAAAATAAAAATATTAATGTACACTAGTTTTACACCGGTACATAGCATATAAATGGAACTTGTGTGGGTTTTGTGGACCTCCGTATTTCGATCATCTTTGATTTCCTAGAGGAAGAAGAATGGATATCCTTTTCATATGTTCCTACTTCTTTAACATTGATTATTTTTAAGAGTTTGATGTTTTTTTATATTGTGGAGCCCATATAAGACCATGTAAAAAAAAAAAAGAGATAAGAAAAAAAATTATGTGAGTTTCACACAGGATATTTTCTACGATATGAAAACATTATTTCCTATTTTTAATTACGAAAAAAAAAAAGAAAATGCTTCTCTCACTCATAATGTTACATTAACTGACACTGTTCAGATTTTGAAATCTGAGAAATGTTTTTTTAATAACTATTATCACATCAAAAGTGCATTTTAGCATAGAGAAATCCTAATTATACTTTTGAAGTTGCAATCAATAGATGTTGTAAAAATATTTTTATTGTTAGTTTTGAATCTTTTTATCTAAAATAAGTTTTCCTTTTTAAAACAAGTATTAGATACTACGCTAGGAATATGTAATAATTTTTCACGTGCTGTATATCTTATATGATAACAATCACTTTTAAAAGGTACCGCATGAACTTGGCGTATTTTAAGTTTGTGCATAGGATCAATAGTAGCAGACTAACAGCGCTGTTTGATGAGACCCAACTTCAAAAAAAGTCAAACCGGTCATCAATTTTTGTTTGTGCAATGTGCAAATTACATGGTACATCCACCATGTCTACTCAAGAAAATTTTCATTTTTCAGTGTTATATTTTGTGTGGTCTAGATCTATTGCAACTCTAGATAATTTTAGTTAACATGTATATTGTTAGAAATTTTATATGTTGGAAATATTAATTAATATTTTTCCGATTAGTAATATTCTAATTTAATCTATTGTAATAATTTTATTGTGATCATGTTGAGTTGGACTATTGACATATTTTGGTATTGGGTCTAGTTGTATAACACAATGTAGACATGTTAGTGTTTAATTGAGCATCTGTGATGGGTGGACCTAACAAATATACTGTTGATTAAAGTTTTGTTAGGTCTCGTTCTGTTATGCTCTCGTTGCATAAGTTTATCATTTTCGAAATAGGCAAAAGAGGAAGATCCTAGCAAAAAAAACAACTCATAGTTTATTTGGGAGATCTGATGGCTCAAGCAGGTATTTCTTATTCTAAAATTATTATAATATGTGGTGTTTTATATGTCATATATGTTTCTATTATATTGAGGTATATTATAAAAAATCTCTTACATATATATCATCATACATATTATGAGAGATAATTTTGTGTTATAATATATGCGTTTTGCATCAAACTAAAACTAACCTCGATGCTTCACGTGAGAATATACTTTTATGAAAGATAAAACTGTTACTGGAATGTTACTAAATCATTTTTCCTTTAAAAATGTGTATAACAATGTTTTAGAAAAAATAATAAAAACATGATAATTAGGATCAATATAATCTTGTGTTCTACTCATTTCAAGCGAACGATTTAGAGACTTAATACAATAAAAAAATATATTGACAGAACGGAATAGAAGAAAGAAAGTTATTAACATTGTGGAAAGGGATAAATTCCAATATTTTCAAAATTCCATATGCCTTTTTGATTATTTTCTTATATTTATTTATAGAAAAAGTATTTGTCATTTTAAATGACATAAAATTATATTATTTTAAGAGAGATAGACACAAAATAATATTTTTATTTAAAATTTAAATTAAAAAAAATCACCCACTTTCTCCTCCTTAATTTTCATTCCTTGTGTCTGTTTCTCTCCTAAAATGACATAACTTATGTCATTTTAAATGACAAACACCAAATCCTTTATTTATTTAATTACTTTTTTGAAAAAAAAAGTATTCATCGATCTCTATTATTTTGAGATAAAAATGATATTGATATAAGAGTCGTTCCTATAACGAATCCGACCGTGTTCGAATCATATATTCGATAGATATATATATAAGAAAATATGTTGATAGTGATATGTCGAGGTTTGAATATTTCTTGCTCTCTTTTTTTTTTTTAATACAATTTCTTGCTCTTTTTAACTTATCTCTCGGTAGCATCGCCAAAAGTGAAGCCTCAGGCAACAAGTGCGAAAATCACGTTTCATTATACAATTCAGAATGAAGGCAATCTAAGACATGGCCGAAAATTCTGGAGCCATACTAAAATTCAAGCCCTCATCATTGAATCCATCGCCTCCTTTCCTTCTAATTTTCTCTCATTCTTTCTTTTTTTAAAAAAGAAAGATATCACGTCAATTTTATTGTGCGTTGAAAATGACATTCTGGCTTTTAGACATTTAAGCGTCACATAGGTACAACAACAAAAGCCAATTAGTATATAATAATTAACGTATCAAAACGTGGTGTTTCACTTGCCATTTTCTTTCGTTCTTTATCTATTTTTCTTCATTTTTCATGCTATATAAAACACATGTTAACAAGGACAAAATACAACCATGCAAACACGCGGAGGTATATCTTAATACATTGCATTTGATTATTTGAATCAATTTTATTCCCATTTGTTGTGGATTGGGTCAATTCCACTAAAGATTATGAGATTGACCAGCACCACACTCAGATGTAATCTTTCAACACGGAAATCTGAAGACCCTTTGAACCTTAATAAGATTATGCTTGTATTCAAACTTTTGGGAGTTCCTTTTCATTTTATATTCTTTTTTGGGTGGGGTATAGTTATTTATTTATTTAATAAATAATTCATTAATGTTCACTTTTTTGTGAAAAATATAAAACCATTCATAGTTTCCCTAACAGATTAATCTTTAATTGATTCTTGACATCATAACAAGAATTCATACTTTGATAATTTCATTCTTAATTCATAATGAGTTAGATTTAGTACAATATAAAAGCCTAGATATATATCAATTACCAAATAAAAGCCAGTATATATCGTTCATAATTCAGATTCAAAATAAGTTTTGTGTGAGGAGATACATTAGAGATATAAAATCATTCTTAAACCTTTATTTAAAATAATAACAAGCTAACTGTAAAAGTTGGAATGGGAAGAGTCCGAACTCAAACTTAGAATTGGGTATCAAGTATAGGCTTCTAACTTCACGGTTTCTTGGAACAAAGAAATAAGTGTGAAGCATGATCAACGGTGAAAAACTGCATATGAGATTTGGACGTTCATTGAAGAACAACTATTGCCTTCCAGAACAAAAAATATGATGTTAATAATTCTTATTTTCAGTAGGCTATTTAATAATTCTTAGGTTACAACCAATTCTGATTTTGAATTTGTTAAAAACGGGTTAATACGTATATAATTCATAAGGGAGAGTACGAGAATCAATTTATTTGGTTAGATCTCTTTGCATTCATGGAAAATAATCCAGTTACTCCACAGCTTGCCTCCACAATAGTTTATCAACAGGAAGTGTGAACTGTACGTAGAAGAATTCATAGTTTTTCAAACTTTATGAGCATAACATGACAATTCTTTAAAATTTGCAATCATTTGTTCAACAATTGAGCCATGTCCTAATTCCACATAGTCATTATATTTTTGCTTACATATGTCTCTTTAATTTAATCAATTTAATTTAAATGCTCGAAAAGGAGAAAAACAAATCTTATACATGTCAAGTCTAATTTGGACAAAGTATTCATTTACAAATAAGATATAGGAGAAGTCAATTAATTTTGATCTATGATGAATGGAAAGTCTTGGCCCAATAATTGGTATTGTCGCCGTGTTATTCGGAGTCACTATATTTATCATTAATGTAATCAACCCCCACTAAAAATGCAAAACATGGCAAAAATGTAAAATAAAATTGCTTACTTTACACCTTTTCCTAGCCCCTGTGTAGAGCACTAGAGCGGAAGTTTTATAATACCGTTGTCATTTTATTTTTTAAATTCTAATAATGTATGTTGGAAGGGAAAGTTTCTCAATTTTGATAAGCAAAAAGCATGATAATTACTTTTCGTGTAGTCCTAACAAATTTTCAAATGTCGAAGCTGACTAAAGATTAACCAGTTAAGAAAATCACATCCTTGCTAATTAGCTTTGGTGATTATGATGAATAAAATTTTAATCAAAAGTTCCAAACTCAAATTTTAATAAAAATTCTTCTTTAATTTTTTAAAAAGGAAAAGTTAAAACCAATCTTAAGAATGAAAAATGTTAAATAACGCAAAAGTATTTTTACAAAATGACTTACAATTAAATGAAGAAAAATGAAAAAAAAAAAAATCGTACAAAGCTTTCTTGTATACACATAATCTCACACGATAAAATGGAAAATATTTTCAATACTACAATTATACTGAATAGTGAGTATTACTTTCATTCAAAATAACATTCTATACTATATATTTTCGGAAATAAAACATAATATTAAAATTATTTTTTTTTCTCTCTTTTCAAAATATAGCACAGATGTTATGTTTCTATTGATTGGATGTAGTTACTACTAGATATTTTCGACAAAATAATCTCCTCGCATTTTTATTGCTTCAATGATATCTATCAGTCGATAGTCGAAGAATAATTCTTCTGAAATCAAAAGATCATGGAAGTGGGTATTACCCAATAAAGCCTTTATCACCAACTTTTAATATAGCATTCGATGTGACTTTATCAGTTTGTCGTTAGTGATATCACAAACTCCAGGGTGCCACGAGTAAGAAATGCATGGGTGTTGTCAATATCATTCCATCGGTGGTACGTGTGGGGTCATCATGTTTAAATTGCAAGATGTATGCAAAATCAGCAAATATGTAGGCAAGTGATAAAGTGAGAAGTGAGTTTGATTTGTTCTGAACATATTTTTCTTCTTTTTCTTTTTTTCTTTTTTTCTTTTACTTTGACGAATAATTCATGACCTGCACAATTGAGTAACGAATTATTTATTTAAATTACTTGGACTGAGTTAAATGGACGATGAAATCTGATACTATAATGAAATTCAATAATAAGTCCTTACAATGAACATTGCTAGAATTTAAAGCAGCTGACGTCATTAATTATATAATTTAACTGTTATTTTATCGATCCATCCCTTATGTATCGTTATTTTTTACAATTTAAGGTTGCACAAAATTTGACATACTCAAAGGGTAGTAGTTCCATTTTTTAAAATCTCAATTTCAAAAAAAAAAAAAAAAAAAAAGCGAAGAAATTGAAACCTAAAATTGGATTAATTGGAACTTTTAAAATTTCAAACACTAATTAAACAGCTCAATGTTATCCTAGTTTTTTTTTTTTTTTTTTTCTGAATACAATGACGAGAATTGAACACAAAATTTAATACAAACTACGTAAATACTTAATGACTTATGGCTGGCTTTTCGTATATACAAAATGGCCATATAATAGACAAATGCATAGGAACAATATATAGATCTTATTAAAGATATTTCCATGCATCATATACAATACAAGCAAACAAATCAGGCATCGCCAAAAAGTATGGCTAGCTCCACACCAGAAAAGGGGCACGGATTTGGAATGCCGATTCCTGTAAACTGTACTTATACAATAGAGTTATAATTCTAAAGGGACTAAGCTATGAGAAGTTCACATGCATGTGTCTACATTATATATTTGAGTTGAATATTCTAAAGGGGCTGAACTATGAGTGGTAATCCATAAGCGGGCCTTAGTGAGAGCATGATAGATGGTGAATGATGGTAACCTGGGGAAAGTTTAAAACTAAACCTAGAGAGAAGTAGGGTTAATACAATCTTGTACTCCATAAAGGACAAGTTCCTACCAACACACATTCTCCCTCCAAACCCAAAAGGTAAGTACCCCATCTTATGGTTGCACCCACCATTGACATCATCCATGAACCTCTCTGGTCTAAACTCATTCGCATCCTTTCCCCACAATGCAGGGTCATGGTGCATTCCTACGACATCGATCCACAAGTTGGTTCCATTAGGCACTGTTAAATCATCAACTTTAATATCTTCTCTTGCTTGCCTTTGCACATTCGGTGCTGGTGGGTATAGTCTTAGAACTTCATTCATCACCCACTTCATCTGCATGTATGATCAAGACATTAAGGTCAGAGATAAACTATAAGAAACTAATCATTAACATAATAAAGTGAAAATAAAAGAATTAAGGGTTATGTATTATATATCAACGGCTTTACCTTCTTTAAACCAGAAAGCATAGAGATATCAAGGTCGTCGTTACCAACAACTTCTCTTATCTCATCTCTCAACTGGTTTTGCCAATCTTCATGCATGGCGAGAAGAAGCAGAGTCCATGTGATAGCAAGTGCTGTGGTTTCATGGCCACCAAAGAAGAAGGTCTTGCATTCATCAACCAGTTCTCGCATTGTTAATGTCTTTCCTGATTTGCCATCAACTTGTTGATGATTTTCTTGAAGCAACAAACCTAATAAATCTTGTTGAGAACCCTTTTTGGGTGATTTCTTCCGAGTTTCTATGATGGACAACAATAGCTCATCGATTTCTTTGCCAAGTTTCTTGGCCTCTAGGGTTTTCTTGACATTGAAATACTTGCCAAAGGGAACCCCTACATACCTATTGGTCTTAAAAAGAGTCATTTGCAATGCTCGTAATTTGTGAAACACCTCTCTAGCATTTTCGTCTTTCATGCCAAAACTTGTTCTTGCTATGATCTCTCCAGCTGTTGCTATAATCTCTCTCTCCACGTCGATTTCGGGGTTTCCTGAATTTATTTGTGTAGCCCATCTTTCTATCATTTGGTTTGTAGACTCAACCATCATGCTTCCCATGGCCTATCACATTAATTACAAAAGATATTTAAAGACTAATTAGACTGCGTGCTTGTGGCCAAAATAGAAATCAAAACGTTTGAACTCAAGAAATAACAAAAACAATAATTTTGAATTTGTTACATACGTAATAGTATCATTACTTGGTTATTTTATGCTTTGGTCATGGAGTACATGCATGTGTAGAAAATTAAACGTTCAATTCAATTTCCAATTTGTATCTAACAAATGAAAAGACATATCTACTACATGTATAAGAGCCAAAAATAAATAAAATAAAATAAATCTTCCACAATTATTTTAAACTAGGGCATGTGTACTTTTCAAATCATGACGTGATTCTCTCTCTCTCTCTCTGTATATATATATATTGATGATTTTTGCTTGGAAGCCACCATGCATGGTCTTATTTCTATGTTTGAAGTTTATATGGTACACTAGCAAGTTGAGAGGGAGAGAGAGAGACAAACCTTCAAGTTAAGGGGATTGAAAGCAGGGGCAACAATGTGACGGTGACGAACCCAATCGTTACCCTCGACCATGACCAAACCACTCCCGAACATGGGGTCTCTGTCATTTCTAAACACACTAGGTTTTCCCCATCTCTTTGCCATCACCTCTTTTGACATTTTCTTCAAGAACTCTGGGTCTGCAACGTACAAAAATGGTTCTGTGCCTAGCCAGTAGATGAACACTTTACCTACAAAAGCAAAAGCAAAATATATATACATTATTTCTTAAGGTTATCAAAATACATGGTCAATATATATTTCTTCAGTTGTTCACCAATTGAGTTATTATATTTGCAAAATAATGTTCATCATAGATATATATGATTATATATATATATATATATATGGCAAAATGATTTCTGCAGCTGCTGTACCTACAGCAAGGATACACGTCCGAATCCTAGGATACGGCAACAGATCCTGAGTTTTATTTTTTTTGTAAAAAAGTCGTGGGACCCACTTTTCTGTGTCAGCGGTAAATAACACTATCTACGGCTGCTGCAAAAATGTTAAGCCCTATATATATATATATATATATATATATTTATATATATATATATATATATATATATATGTATGTATAAAATTCATTGGAAGACTTACCATGAGATTTCTGCCAGCAAGAAAAGTAGGGGAAAACGTTCGAGTGTATATCATGTGTGAGATTTGAGGGTACAATGGAAGAATGAATGTTTTTCTTTCTTCTCATCTCTTTAATATTTCCAAGTGGAAAACTTGGGTTTGGCCCTCCAAACCCGTATCTCTTAAGCTTCCTATGTGTTTGGATTGGGGAAACCCACCAAGTAAATGTTAATATGAAGAGCCAGAGTGATGCCACGAAGGCAATAAGAACCCCAGATAGCCCTAAATATTCCATCTCTCTTTCTCTCTATCTAGCTTAAGCTTGTATGTAGGATTTAGTTGTGTTGTCGGAAGCAAAGTGCTGTGTTGGTATTTATAGAAGAAGCTACTGAGTAGTACGTCGAATCCGCGGTTTTGACTATGAAAAAAAGTAGCCGATTTCGGATATTTATTATTATAATATTTGTGACTCGTTGAACGTTTTGACCCTGACAAAAGATTTGAATATTTTCTTCTTCTTTTTTGTCTGACTTTTGTTTTTTAGTTAACTCAATTCTAATTATCACTTTGAAGTGTGTTATTTTTTTCAATATTTTTATAAATTTTGATTCTTTAAATTGATTATAAGACTAATTTAAAATACACAGCCAAGTCAGAGATAAAATATATATATTTTTTAAATCCAACACATAAAGATCAAATCAAAGCACTTTCTTTTTTTCACTTAATCAGTTCCGTTGTTGTAACTTTTGTTTTCCTTTCAAATGTTTTGATCGCATTTTTATTTCCAAATATTTTGGTGGGACTAAAGAGCTTAAGTATATTATTAGTGTCAAATTACAGATAAGGACCAAAAAGGAAGAGAGAGAGAGAGGGGGGGGAATCCTTTCCACAAGAATTGATGACTATGCTTACGTCAACACAATATACTCGAGAAGGAACTCACCGCGTCTGCCTCAAAAGGAAACGAAAAAGAAAAGAAAATTGTGTACTTCGTGCATCCTGAACCCGAGGCCTACACACAGGCACGAGGGGCATCAGTGCATCACACACTTTATTTATTTTTACTACAAGAAATACATGAGCTGGTAAAATAATGGAAACAAAAGGTTGTAAAATTAATTTTTCTTTAGTTCTATAATACTAATTTTTAAAATCTTAAAAATTCAAAATAAATTCATCAATATAATAAAAAGTGTCAGAGAATGTGTTATAGCAGTATTCTTCTTAAAAGATATATTCCCTACGTTTTCAAAACAATTGTTACTTTAAAATTTTATTTTATTTTGATCTGTTTTTTTTTTTAAAAAAAACTAAGATGATATTAATTATTTTTTTCCTAATCTCCTGGTATTTTCATAAAGAAAAATGAAGTAAGATATTAAAGAAATAAATGAAACCAAAAATTATTTGGTGAAGTATTAAGGAACTTTTTTACTTAATCAGAAATTTTTACGAAAATATTTCATTTTTATTATAAATACGAAAAGTTGTGCGAAATTTGTTCCTAATAGTCAAGAAAGATGGTCAAATTTGCCTTTGTATTGATCAAATTCACATGTACATTCAAAACGTTTATTTTTTTACTACTATTTAATTCTTTTATCCTAAAGAACAAATTCAACCCAAAAACTTAAGTTGCCAGGTGAAAACCTCCCTAGTTATTATCATTATTATTATTATTATCATTATTATTATTATTATATTTGTGGAACCAGAAATTTTTTATGAGTGTTTCTTTTTCCGAGGAAATATTTCATTTTTATTATAAACACGAAAAGTTGTGCGAAATTAAACTTGTTTCTAATAATCAAGAAAGATGGTCAAAATTGTCTTTGTATTAATCAATTCACGTGTATTGAAAATTTTTATTCTTTCTTAATTTTTTAATTTGTTTTTCTTGTAAGTTAATTATACATATTTTTATTTATTTTGGTTGATAAAAAAAAATGAAAAAGTGTTTTGAATCTGGTCGAAGTCGTAGTTTGGATTTTATTTTCAGGTTTTCCTCTTTCATAAGTAATTTTTAAGATTTTCTCTAACCCTTTGGCATATCTTCTCTTAATCTAAATTAAAAAAAAAACTTTAAATATTCTTTATAATTTATTGCTTGAAATAAGGTTTTTCAATTGCCCAGTTACCTTGTTCTCATTAAGACAGGACAGTTGATTATAAAAAAAGTAAATAAAAAAAATCATATTCTAATTAATTTGAGTTTGAGACCAAAACCATATTTTCTTTCTCTTTCTAATTGTTTTATTTTTTTATTTTTGTCTAGAACTTTATGGGCATAGTAAAACGTTTATATTGATAAGAGATATAATAAATTTATTAATATACCTTCATCCGAAAACTTAAAGATTATCTGGAGAGTTAATTATATAATACGGTAGGACTAAGTGATTTAGAATTTGATTATTGTGGCCTACATTCATTTAATAAAAATTTAAATTTAAGCACAAGATAAAAAAAATAAAAAATAAAAAATAAAAAATAAAATTGGCCTATATATTATCAACGTCTTAAAAGTCCAAAAGATTTAAACGAGAGACATGATAAAAAAATATAAGAAAATCATATTCATTCATATTTAATACCTTTAAATTTTGATTTAAACTTTTAAGAAAAATAGTTACATTATATATAGGGAAAATTATTTGTTATTTTAAAAGACTCAACTATATATCATTTTAAGTGAAATGACTATGTTTTAATGGATTCTTAGATTATATCTCTGCCGCAAAATCAAGGAAAAGAGAAAAGGAAAGTCTACGAAGGAGAGAGAAAGTAAAAATTCATCAAAACATAGTATAAGTTTAACCTTAAAATGACACAAAGTTGAAAGTTGTGTCCTTTAAAATGATATATATTTTTTCTATATATATAATCAGATTATTTTATATCAGTGTAAAATATATTCTCAATTTACACCTCTCTCTATATGGGAAATAATGTCAGGGGAGATAACTTTGGACATGTTTGAAATCTGTTTCGGAAAATAGATTTTTTATTTTAGAACAAAAAAAAATAAGTATGATAAAGTCTGTTTTGTAAAAAAGAAAAATTGAAAACTGTAACTTTTTTTTTAAAATCAAATTTAGAGAATATATCTAAGTTGTTTTGGTTTTGTATTTTAACTTTTAACTTTAAAAAGAAATAAAATAGAAAACACCTATTTCATAAACTATTTTACAAAATAGTTTTTAGAACAAAAAAATCTGAACACAATAAAAAAGACCCTTCTCTGCACTTACATACAAGTGGGTGGAACTCCCCCTCCCCCTTTTGTTTTTCTCTCTACTCTCTTCACAGGATTCATCCACTTTTATATGTATAGAGGAGATAAACTTATTTCTATCTTATAAAAAAATATTAATCTCATGTATATATATATATAGAGATATGTATATGGGCTTATCGTTTCTCAAGTTACTTGAGATAATTTTATCTCCGGTACTAAATCATAACAGTACAAAGATGAATCAATGGTGATAAAGGAAGAGAGATAAAAAGGGAATCATAATCATTCAAAGGTAAATCAATTAATATAAAGAAATAAATAAATAAAACGACATAGTTTTGGGGTGGTCGGAGATAAACTTATCTCAATTTGCCGGAGAAATATTTTTCCCATATATATATATATAGGGGTTTACATTTCCGCAGTTGTTGTACGTGCAACAATCAAATACTTGCCATATATATACTTGAAAGCATTAAATGCGGGAAATCATAACCATACAAATGATGAAAGCATTAAATGTAAAGAATCATAACCATACATCTGTTGTTGTTGTACGTAAAGCGGCAGCAGAAATGATTTTACCATATATATATATATATATATATATATATATATATATATGGGATTTACATTTCTGCAGCTGTTGTACGTGCAGCAATCAAATACTTGCAGCAATCAAATACTTGCCATATATATACTTGAAAACATTAAATGCAGAAAATCATAACCATACAAATGATGAATGTAACACCCCGTATATATCTGGTAATGTTATCATACTATCGTATTAAGCTGCGCTTAATTTAAAATTTCGGAATATCTTTTTCTTTTCAATTATGATATCATTATCATTACCAACTTGCTTATTAATCAATTAATAAAACATCGTCTGTATGCAATTGCCATAAAACAGCTAACTGAAATACCTCATTAATTAAAATAACATAATGTATGTCTCTAGTCACGGAACTACAACACGTAGACCGGACCACTAGCAGTTTATACAACTCGACTCAAAAGTACTAACAACAAAATGGCATGGACAACTCTCATACTCACCCAAATAAGGCAACAATGCCCAACATAAGTCTCAAATCAAAACATAAAGAGCAGAAAACATAAACAATATCCAATCCAGTCATGTCATTAATACAGCATAAATATCATAATCAGCTAAGCTCTGGCCTCCTACCGCCAGAGGCATCAGTCACCATACTACCTGAACCTGAAATAAGCATTCCTCAACGTGGGGTGAGATCTCTAAACAAAAAATCTAAGTAAGACAAGGGGTCCTCAAGGATCTTTCCACCCTAAGCTCACTTACATGTGCAATATAAGTTTAAAAGCAGTTCATCAATATCATTTCTAAAATAGTGCAATGCAACAGATAATCATGTCATGTGTGTCAATTCTATTCTACTGATCAGATAAATGCAGGAATACGTCTATTACCCACACAATATGCAAGACGCTACTTGCACCCACCCACGGACTCACCATCTTGTATGACGCCACATACTCAGGCTTACCGACTAAGTGGAAACAACACATACATATTATAAGCCACTGCACATATCAGCTGAAAAACATTTCAAAATATCCAAAGCAGGTAACACAGCATGCACATAACCATACGTCATATCCCCATGGGACATGGTGAAACCACAACATGGCTAAACCGATGACACGAAAGCTTACCTTGCAAGCTAACACCCAAAGCCAAGAGTCCACAGCTCAGAGTCCAAACACAGCAGATTCACAATCTGTTATGGACCAATAATATATCAATAAACATGCACCACAAGCATACAATATTAAAACAACGCCTTTCCATTACGTTTTACGTCTTAAGGCTTATCACCAAGCCATAAGCCCTTAATCAGATTGATTCTGACTTACATTAATTAATTACAGAAGTTCAACTTCCTCAAACTAGGGTCCACAAACCCATAGATCAGTTCTGGATGAACAGTACGCTATTGTTCCTCGCAAACCCAGAATATCCAGATATTCCTCGGGGACATATCTAGATACCCAATATCCGGATATCTCACAGGCAATATCTGGATATCCAATATCCGGATATCACTCTGGCAATATCTGGATATCAATATCCGGATATCCAGATCCCCATATCCGGATATCAATATCCGGATATTCCATGGCAAATATCCGGATATTT
The DNA here is from genome assembly GCF_033153095.1 of Gastrolobium bilobum. Lineage (NCBI taxonomy): Eukaryota > Viridiplantae > Streptophyta > Magnoliopsida > Fabales > Fabaceae > Gastrolobium > Gastrolobium bilobum. The sequence continues at coordinate 415,270 of NW_026898045.1, read as the reverse complement.
CGCAACAGAATGCAGTTTCTGCATTTCGCGAAGATATCCTTCCAAGGTTTCATTTTTAACACTTCCAGAAGCTTAAACATGCATCTTAAGGTTCATTGAGGTTAATATGACAGTTGGTTACTTGTTTAATTTATTAAACATGCAAAGACTTCATCTTTAAGCAACAAAACTCAAGACCAAGGTTGGTACAACTTACCACAGCTTAAACTCAGCAAGATGGGTGCTCTTGGAGCTCACACAACAGCTCCAAGGTACTGACTTCAAGGGTGC